>NC_092713.1:259993807-260081375 GCF_047496885.1 Scyliorhinus torazame
TCCGAGATAGCTATTGCCGTGTACTCCGTCCCTGTCACCTTCGGGATCAGCGCCCTTCCCAAAACAAAAAAGTCTATCCGTGAATATACTTTATGGACATAGGAGAAAAACGAGAACTCCTTACTCCTAGGCCTGCTAAATCTCCAGGGGTCTACTCCTCCCATCTGCTCCATAAAGTCCTTGAGCACCCTAGCTGCAGCCGGCCTCCTCCCGGTCCTGGACCTCGATCTGTCCAGCCCTGGGTCCAGCACCGTATTAAAGTCTCCCCCCATTACCAACTTTCCCGCCTCTAGGTCCGGGATACGTCCCAACATTCGCCTCATAAAATTGGCATCATCCCAGTTCGGGGCATATACGTTCACTAGAACCACCGCCTCCCCTTGCAATCTGCCACTCACCATCACGTATCTACCCCCGCTATCCGCCACTATGGTCTTTGCCTCAAACAGTACCCGTTTCCCCACTAATATAGCCACCCCCCTGTTCTTTGCGTCTAACCCCGAATGAAACACCTGCCCCACCCATCCTTTGCGTAGTCTGACCTGGTCTATCAGTTTCAAATGCGTCTCCTGCAACATAACCACATCTGCCTTTAATTTCTTTAGGTGTGCGAGTACCCGTGCCCTTTTAATCGGCCCGTTCAGCCCTCTCAAGTTCCACGTGATCAGCCGGGTTGGGGGGCTCTTTACCCCCCCCCCCCCTGGTCGACTAGCCATCCCCTTTTTTAATCCAGCTCCTCCCCCGGTTCTCACGTAGCCGTATCTACCCCCGACGGCGCCCTCCCGCCTCGACCACCCCACCCCGTACCAGCTCCCCCTTCTCCCCAGCAGCAGCAACCCAGTTAATCCCCCCCCCCCCCCCCCCCGCTAGATCCTCTTCTAGCGTAATTGCACCCCCCATGTTGCTCCCAGAAGTCAGCAAACTCTGGCTGACCTCGGCCCCCACTGTGCGAGGCCCCCTCCTTCCTGCTTCCCTGTTCCCGCCATGGTTACCATAGCGCAGGAACAAAGCCCGCGTTTCCCACTTGGCCCCACCCCTAATGGCCGGCGCCCACAATTCCTCATCCTTCCCCCCCCCCACGACATGGGGAAGAGAGAAAAATTACAGGGTCGCAAGATTAACAACTTGAGAAATCATCCCTTCCCCACTTTTCCCCCCCCCTTCACCCCACTTTGTCCCAAACGTTCTTTTTCTGGCCCGCCTATTCCAGCTGCTCCTCCACAATAAATGTCCACGCCTCTTCTGCCGTCTCAAAGTAGTGGTGCTTCCCTTGGTGTGTGACCCACAGTCTTGTCGGTTGCAGCATTCCAAATTTGACCTTCCTTTTGTGAAGCACCGCCTTGGCCCGATTGAAACTCGCCCTCCTTCTCGCCACCTCGGCACTCCAATCTTGAAATACGGGAATCACCGCGTTCTCCCACCTACTGTTCCAAGTTTTCTTCGCCCATCTGAGGACCATCTCTCTGTCATTATATCGGAGAAATCTCACCACTATGGTTCGAGGTATTTCTCCAGCCCTCGGTCTTCGTGTCATCACTCGATAAGCTCCCTCCACCTCCAATGGGCCCGTCAGGGCCTCCGATCCCATTAACGAGTGAAGCATCGTGCTCACATATGCCCCGACGTCCGCCCCCTCCGCACCTTCAGGAAGACCAAGAATCCTTAAATTCTTCCTCCTCGCATTATTCTCCAACACCTCCAGCCTTTCCACACACCTTTTGTGTTGTGCCTCGTGCATCTCTGTCTTCACCACCAGGCCCTGTATTTCGTCTTCATTATCAGCGGCCTTTGCCTTCACGACCCGAAGCTCCTGCTCCTGGGTCTTTTGTTCCTCCTTTAGCCCTTCAATCGCCTGTAATATTGGGGCCAGCAGCTCCTTCATGGAAGGAATTTCTTCTCTGTCCCAGATTTTCAGCAAACGCTAATGAAGATGACGGGTCATCTCTTTTCCTCCAATGTTGATCTCCGGTGGGACCCTGTCCACTCCTGCAGCTTTTTCATTCTTCATCTATTTAATGGCGCCTTCGACTTCTTCCACGCTTGGTGGGAGTCCAAGATAATCTTTGATGGGAGTTGGGGAATTTCCTCAAATGCGCCCTCATCTATGGTTGTATCACAGTTTAGAAGTTCTTTAAAATGTTCTCTACGTCGAAGGCCAATGTTTTTTCTGTATGATTTAGATGAATGTGAGATCATGGAGAGTGTAACAATGCAAGTATAATGATACCCAAGATGTTTTATCGGCGCCCATCCTTACCCCGGACCAGTGTTTATAGATCATTACCATACATTACTGGGCATCTTAGAGGAGACTGAACCTGTCATCTTTGCTTCCCAAGAACGATTGTCAAAGTTCGCACCATCTGTTGCGCGGGACGCACTGACACCATCTAGAACTGTAGAAATGGAGATTACCACAGTTCGAAGCTTTCACTCTACCAGAACCTTCCACGCTGCCACATGAGGCAGTTGGCAGTGCGCATATATATCAAGAAGATAGTAAATGTTAAAATGGCAACTCCATTACCTTCTCTGTGGAAATAGCTATCAGCTGAGGCAGAGCTTTAACAAAGTGGCCCCCCCCCCCCGCACAAATGATTGACACCTCTGCTATGGATTCACTCAGGGCCCCCTTCAGGTTCCACCCCTTTGCATGCTAACCAGGCTGTGGTAACCTGGAACTGCCAGATTGACTCTGACAGGGTGCCTGGGGCAATGCCAGATTGGCATTGCCAGGGTGCCGGGGCAGCACTTAGACTGAACATTTGGTCTTTCTAGGAAGCACTCAGAACAGAAGAAACCCCGGTAGAAAGAAGTGCTTTTAGAAACCATACCAGCTCTTTCTAGGAAGCATTTCAGAACAAAGAAACAGTCTGCGGTTTGAAAAGATACTTCGGGCTGGATTCTCCGCCGGCTGGATCCACCGCTTCACGGGCAGCGCAATCACACCCGCAGATTTGTCTATGGTGTGCGGGTGCCCACAATGGGAAACCCCATTGGCCGACTGCCGGGAGGGAGGATCCCGCTGCCGACAGGACAGAGAATCCTGCCCCTTGTCTATGAGAGCAGTAGTGTGTTTGGGTAGTATTTTTAGGTAATTTCAGTCCAATTCATGCCTGCTTACACCCTTTGGACAATGCAAGGGAAGTATTTAGGTGAGTTTGTAATATAAAATAATGATAATTTCTATTTAATTATCCATTGTTACAGTGAAACGAGTTGGGCTAAGCTATTTGTTTAATTTGTAATGAAAGCAATTGTTGGAAAATGTTGTGCAATATTTTACCACATAAATGGATATATCAAATTTGAACAAAAATGCATTTATCTTGGCAGAGAAGCAAAACAACATTACAAACTCCAGTACCGAATCTGTGTTCATCCCTACCAAGAATGAGTCATCTAACTCTAAAACTAATCGACAAAGTGTGCAGAGCCTGGATTCTAGTGACATAGAGGCACCTTCAGTGAAACTGAACCGACCCAATTCTCTGTAAGTAGTGCAGCTGTTTACATTATTTGCTCCTTTCTGTAGGAGCATCTGTTGATCTATAGGGCAATAAGACTTTATCTTCTATATAATAAGAAAAATATTATTTACAGTGCTTTATATACCAGGCAAGCATTCTTTTAATAATTACACTGGCGATTCAGATTTTGTTTCAATACCCATTAAAAATCTGGAATTAAGCTTTTTTAAACATATTTTGACAAGAGTATCAACAAGAGAAAAAAAAACTCTGACTCAATGAGGTAGAAAATCACCTTGGCCGGTGGAGCAAAAAGGTTGGCAGCACTAAAGACTGCTTGTTAGATGCATGACCTAATATTCACAAAAATGGACTTCCAGTGGCGGCTATGGAGGAGTAAGTTGCTCATTTGGTGGCTCTCGATCCGGTCGGACTTTTGGACCTTTTCCCCTGACTTTTTTGTACTTTTGAGCGCTGGATCTGAAGGCATAGGCACTCAGGCACTGACTCCAGACATAGGTGTATAGAATTAAGAAGCAGAAAGAATCGCAAACAGCTGAAGAAGTGGGCAAACAAGAGCAGTGTAGAAGCTGCTGCTGAGGACAATATAGCCAATGGGTCTAGTCGGCAGAATTTGAGAATCGTTGGTCTCCCGGAGGGGGCTGAGGGAGAGGATGTGGCAGCGTATGGGGCTGAGGGAGAGGATGCCGCAGCGTATGTGGCGGGCATGTTCCAGAAGCTGTTGGGAGATGATGTCTTCCCTCGCCCGGTGGAGGTGGACAGGGCGCACAGGGCGCTGGCGAGGCAGCCACGAGCGATGGTGGTCCGGTTTCACAGGTTCCTGGACAAGGAACGGATGCTACAGTGGGCCAAGCGCACGCGGAGCTACCATTGGAATAACAGTGTCTTGCGCATCTACCAGGACCTGAGCGTGGAGGTGGCCAGAAAAAGGGCAGGCTACAGGCAAGTCAAAGAGATTCTGTTGAAGAAGCAGGTGAAGTTTGGGCTGCTGTACCCGGCACGGCTGTGGGTCACACACGAGGGACGGCACCATTACTTTGAGGAGCCCGAGGATGCGATGGACTTCGCCAAGAGAGAGGGGCTGGTGCCGAACTGAGGACTTTTTGGACTTGTGTTAAAAAGACACTGAGCGATGTTTACACGTTTTTCTGGTGCTATGTTCTTTTTTTTTCCTGGTTTTTCTTTTTCTCTCCTGTATTTGAGTTTTTGTTGGAAAAAGAGGGTAGTTAAGGTATATGGTGCTGGGGGCTTTTTGTGTTCGGATCGGGGTGGTTAGAAGTGCCTATTACTTATTCTGTTTTATTCGATTTGCACTGGCGTTGGGGTTTTCTTTGTTTCTTGTTTTGTTTGTTTCTTTTCAGAGCAATTGCTCGAGGATGGCTGGTTTGAGGAAGTGGTGTTGATGGGTGGGTGGGGGATGGGTCAGAGGGAACAATAGGCGAGAGACTTGTTGCCGCCGGAGTCGAGAGTCACCAGGCTACCTGGGTGAGCTGGTCTACGGAAGCCAGGTGGGGGGTGTGTATTTAGTTAGTTTATGGCAGGAGTTAGGTTACAGGGTGTTGTTGCTAGGGGAGGGTGGGGTGGTAGTTGTCCTGCTGACGAGGGAGGGACTTGGGTGCGGGATCATGGAGGAGGTCAGAGGTGGGGGCTGCCAGAAGGCGGGCCGGGGGAAGCGCGACATAGGGGCTGGGGGCAGCCCAAGAAAGGAGATGGCTGACCAGAGGGGGGGGGGCACGGAGCACAGTGCCCCACAACCAGGCTGATCACCTGGAACGTCAGTGGGTCATACGGGCCGCTAAAGAGGGCACATGTGTTCGCGGATCTGAGGGCGCGGAAGGCGGGCGTAATAATGCTTCAGGGGACCCATTTGAAAGTGTCGGACAGGGTCAGATTAAGGAAGGGCTGGATTAGCCAGGTCTTCCACTCGGGACTTGCCGCTAAAACCAGGGGGGTTGAGATTTTGGTCAACAAACAGGTGCAATTTGAGGCGGGCAGCACAATCTCGGATGGGGAAAGCAGATTTGTCATGGTGAGTGGCAAGCTTGAGGGGATGAGGGTAGTCTTGGTCAATGCATACGCCCCAAATTGGGACGATGTGGAATTTATTAAGAGACTGCTGGGGAAGATACCGGACCATTGACTCGCACAGGCTGATTATGGTAGGGGATATTAACACAGTCCTTGACCCCGGCCTAGACCGGTCGTGTTCAAGAACGGGTAAGATGCAGGCAATGGCAAAAGAGCTGATGGGGTTTATGGCACAAATGGAGGGGGGGGGGGGGGGGGGGGCTGATCCATGGAGGACAAGTTGGCCGACGGGTGGGAGTTTTCGTTCTATTCACATGTCCATAAGGTGTATTCCCGAATTGATTTTTTCATCATGAGCAGGGATTTGCTAGCAGGGGTGACAGACGTAGAATATTCGGCGATCGCTATTTCGGACCATGCCCCGCACTGGGTGGATCTGCAGGTCTGCAAGGAAAGTTTTCAGCGCCCTCAATGGAGGCTGGAGGTTGGTTTGTTGGCGGACGAGGCGGTGTGTGAGAGGGTGAGGAAATGTATGCAAAACTACTTGCAGGCCAATGACACAGGGGAAGTCTCAGCTGCGGTGCTTTGGGAGGCGCTGAAGGCAGTGGTGAGAGGGGAGCTGATTTAGATTAGAGCACATAGGGACAGGACGGACAGGGCAGAAATGGACCGACTGGTAAGGGAGATCTTACAGACAGACAGGAGATATGCAGAGCTACTAAGGGAACGACGAAGGCTACAGACTGAGTTTGGGGTGTTGTCCACAGGTAAGGCTGTGGAGCAGCTTAGGAAGGCGAGGGGTGCGATTTACGAGCGCGGGGAGAAAGCCAGTAACTGAGGAAGAGGGAGGAGGCCAGGGAAATAGGGAAGGTAGTCGACGGGGGGAGAATCTTGGTAGGAGATCTGGCAGGGCTGAACAAGGTGTTTAGGGACTTCTATAGTAAGCTTTACACCTCGGAACCCCCCCCCGGGGCAGGAGGGGATGAGGCGCTTTCTGGATGGACTGACCTTCCCAAAAGTGGGCAGGGGATTGGTAGACGGGTTGGGGGCCCCAATCAGGACCAAAGAAATATTGAGGGGCTTGAGGGCCTTGCAATCGGGTAAAGCCCCGGAGCCGGATGGGTATCCAATGGAGTTTTACAAAAAGTTCTCCGAGATAGTGGGGCCGGAGCTGGTTAGGGTTTTTAATGAGGCAAGAAACCGAGGGGTTTTACCCCCGACGATGTCAAAGGCCACCATCTCCCTGATATTGAAACGGGACAAAGACCCAGAGGCATGTGGGTCCTATAGGCCATTCCCTCTGCTCAACGTAGATGCTAAAATAGTGGCCAAGATCTTGGCGGCTAGGATTGAGGACTGTGTGCCAGACGTCATTATGAAAGGTCAAACCGGGTTCGTCAAGGGCAGGCAGCTGGTGGCCAACCTAAGAAGTATGCTGAATGTAATCATGATGCCCTCGGAGAGATGGAGGTAGAGGTAGTTGTGGCAATGGATGCCGAAAAGGCTTTCGACCAGGTCGAGTGGCACTATCTATGGGAGGTGCTGGGACGATTTGGGTTTGGGGAGGGCTTTATCGACTGGGCATTGCTATATAAGGAAGTGGATGGGGGATGCGGGGTCGGTTTGGGGGCGAATGGAGGCCGCTTCGTGCAGGGGCACCAGTTTGGCAGCCCTGGCCACGGCGCCCCTGCCGCTCCTGCTGGCATGGTACTCCACCAGCCCTATAGTGGTGGCGACTTTGCGGATCTGGGGCCAATGGAGAAGGCACATGGGGGGGGTGGGAGATTCGGTTTGGTCCCCAATTTGCGACAATCACCGGTTTGCCCCAGGGAATATGGACGGTGGGTTCCGAGCATGGCGGAGGGCTGGGATTGAGGATGGGGGATTTGTTCTTGGAAGGGAGCTTCCCGAGTATGAGGGCATTAGAGGAGAATTTTGGGATGTCAAGAGGGAATGAGTTCAGGTACTTGCAGGTGCGGGACTTTCTACGCAGACAGATTCCATCCTTCCCACGCCTGCCACGTAAGGGGATCCAGGACAGGGTAGTGTCCAATGGATGGGTGGGGGAGGGGAGGGTCTCGGATATATATAAGGAACTTATGGGAGCAGAGGAGACACAGACCGAGGAGCTGAAGCTTAAGTGGGAAGAGGAGCTCGGGGGTGAGATGGAAGAGGGCTTATGGGCGGAGGCGTTGAGTAGATTAAACGTGACCACAACATGCGCCAGGCTCAGCCTGATTCAATTCAAGGTCGTCCCCTGCGCTCACATGACAGTGGCCCGAATGAGCAAATTTTTCAGAGTGGAGGCCAGGTGCGCCAGATGTTCGGGAGGGCTGGCGAACCATGTCCAAATGTTTTGGGCATGCCCAAAACTCAGGGGGTACTGGCGGGGGTTCGCGGATGTTATGTCCCGGGTACTGAAAACCGAGGTGGTGATGAGTCCAGAGGTGACTATTTTTAGGGTTTTGGAGGACCCGGCGAGTCCAGGGGGAGAGAGAGGCTGACGTTTTGGCCTTTGCTTCCCTGGTAGTCCGGCGACGAATTCTGTTGGCATGGAGGGACTCAAAACCTCCGAAGTCGGAGGCTTGGCTACCGGATATGGCGAGCTTTTTCGGTCTGGAGAAAATTAAGTTTGCTTTGAGAGGGTGATTGTCAGGGTTCGCCCGGAGGTGGCAACCATTTATCAACTTCTTCACGGAAAATTAATCGTCAGTGGGGGGGGGTTAGGCTAATGTAGATTAGGGGGGTAGTTAGGCTGGTCCTTGTCGGAGGGGAGCGGGTTGTCTTGCACTATAATGATTATTTTTTGCGCACTGTTTTATATTGTTGTTGTTTATTGTGCCAAAATGTCTTAATAAAATTGTTTATCAAAAAATAATATTCGCAAAAATAACCCTCTCTAAAAAATGAGACCAAAACTGTACGTAGTACACCGGGTGTGGTCTCACCAATGCCTTATACAGTTGTAACAAGCATCCTCTACTTTATACTTTGTTCCCCTTGTAATAAAGGTCAACATTCTGCTTGCCTTTCTAATTACCTGCTGTACCTGCATGTTGATGTTTTGTGATTCATGTATGAGGACACCCATATCCCTCTACACCACAACATTTTGCAATCATTCTGACTTAAATAACATTCTGCTTTTCCATTGTTCCTGCGCAACCTCATATTTTCCCACAATATATCCATCTTTCAATTTTTTGCCCACTCAGTTAATCTATCTATATTTGTGTTTGCAGGTTATTTGCGTCCTCCTCACAATTTGTTTTCCTACCTATCTTTGTATTGTTTTATCCATGACATTAAGGAAGATATGAAAGAGGATAAGGACAATTACAGCACCTCTTACACCCAAATGCTCTTGTTAAATTTTCATCCAGTATTAAATAAACGTGAAAGAGAGCCTTGAATTGTGAGAGACCAATGTATCATGATAGGGCGCTATTCGAAATTTGAGTTCAGAAATGGGGCCCAAAAATGAAGCAGACAATTTAAAGGTTTAAACAGATTGAAGAAAATTGCTGTTAGCCCGAACTCAAAGGGATACTCCCATACCTGGCTAAGTCACATGCTCCCATTCAGACTTAAATTTGTTAGGGAATGCATAATGGGATTCACCACAGACCCATTGTATTTTTAGGACATTCCTGCATGACCAGCCATTATCCCATCAGTCGAGTCTGATGACCTAATGGTCTATCAATGGAACATAGTTGCATATGAATGGCATAGTTCTGGCCTTTTGTGTAAATGGGAATGGGCTATCAGCCAAATTACGAGAATTCAAGTTTGACGACTTCGGGAGAGAAGATTTTTTTGAAGGGCTGGTTGGAGTTTAGAAAGAGATAAATTATTTTGGGAACAAAGACAGAAGTAGATGGGCAGCCAAGAAGACAGGTCAGGAAATCTGGAAGCAGAAGGCTGTGGAGAGCAGCCAGTCAGGTCATGAAGCCTGCTAGTCTAAAGATGTAAGCAGCCATGGAACAGATCATGGAAACTTCCAGAGAGAGAGAAAGCTTTGAAAAAGGATTCTAAAAAGAGATGTCCTAACAGAAGGAAGAGTGCTTCGTAAATGAAAGTGCTGCTTTTGCTAGGAAGTGTAAGTGGAACAAGAGCTGTATTTTAATGCCACCTGTTGTTCAATAAGACCTTGTGTGTTAAAGATAAGGTGCGAAATTCTCCCCCAACGGCGCGATGTCCGCCGACTGGCACCCAAAACGGCGCCAATCAGACGGGCATCGCGCCGCCCCAAAGGTGCGGAATGCTTCGCATCTTTGGGGGCCGAGCCCCGACATTGAGGGGCTAGGCCGGCGCCGGAGGGATTTCCGCCCCGCCAGCTGGCGGAAACGGCGTTTGTTGCCCCGTCAGCTGGCGCGGAAATGACATCCCCGGACGGCGCATGCGCGGGAGTGTCAGCGGCCGCTGACAGTTTCCCGTGCATGCGCAGTGGGGAGAGTCTCTTCCGCCTCCGCCATGGTGGGGACCGTTGTGGAGGCGGAAGGGAAAGAGTGCCCCCACGGCACAGGCCCGCCCGCGGATCGGTGGGCCCCGATCGCGGGCCAGGCCACCGTGGGGGTACCCCCCGGGCGAGATCACCCCGCGCCCCCCCCAGGACCCCGGAGCCCGCCCACGCCGCTTTGTCCCGCTGGTAAATACCCACTTTAATTTACGCCGGTGGGACGGGCAATTTCTCGGCGGGACTTCGGCCCATCCGGGCCGGAGAATTGAGCGGGGGGGCCCGCCAACTGGCGCGGCCCGATTCCCGCCCCCGCCCAATCTCCGGTACCGGAGACTTCGGCAACCGGCGGGGGCGGGATTCACGGCGGCCAAAGGCCATTCTCCGACCCGCTGGGGGGTCGGAGAACGACGCCCAAGATACTGCATATAATCTGTTTGTGTTAGAACTGCAAAGTTTGAAAGTTTTAAATATTCTTTTCTTTTGTTTTAATAAAGTTTGTTTATAAAATAAGAAAGCCCAATTTCTTATATTATCATTCCCGGAACGAATCTATCTTTTCTGCACAGTCTTAAAATTTAAAAACTTTACACATTTGGTTCAGTATCTTAGCCATCATCTGAAGGGCTAACCAGGTGTCCATAACACTCTGCAAGTGCTTTATGTCCTACTCACAACTTGCTTTCCTACCTATTTTTGTATAGTTTTGTCCATGACATGAAGGAAGATGTGACAGAGGATAAGGACAGTTACAGGACCTCTCACTCCCAAATACTCTTATGTTAAACTTTCATCCAGCATTAAATAAATGCAAAAGAGAGCCTTGAATTGTAGAGACCTGTCAAGTGTGGAAGAGCAGGAGAGTATGGAGTTCAGCCAGAACAGGGGTAATTGAGGCATAAATATTAAATTTTAATTTATCTGTGTCATGGTAATTTGGTTTTATTTTACTTATTGGGGCTGTTTACCCTGAGTCACTATTGAATTGGACAAGTTTTGTTTAGTACCATACTGTTGGGTTGATTTTAGCTGGTAATTGTTGAATTAATTTGTTACATTGTTGGTGGTAATAGCTATTTTGTAGGTAGTTTTCCTCCTGCAGTTTCACTTCTGTGGAAGACAGTACAAAATTTGAATTTATTAATGAAAAATTAGTGTTTAAGTAGGGAGCAACCAAGTACGAAAGGCCTTCAGAAAGCGGTAAGAGCATTGGCTAGCCACAAAAGCTTAAATCCTCAGCAGATGCTTAGCTTTAAAGTAAAGTTGGCCTAAAATTATATTTGAAGTGTTAAAGTACTAATTCAGTTGATTGGTTTTAATACACTTTAATTGGAAAATAGCATAGGGGAACAGTTGAAGCCTGTTATGTGTAGAACCTATATGCTTTGCATCCAGGATGACCACACATGCATAAAATCTGGGACTGATTGTACTTGAGCTCATGATTTCTGAGCTTGAAAGGTTTCAGGAAAGCGCCCCGAAGATACAGCAAAGAAGTGAGGAAGGACATAAGTGACAATTCATCAGGGTCAAAACACAATAGTGTAGGGATAGGTGCTCAATTTCTGTGATGGTGACAGCCACTGTGCAAAATTGTGGTTGCCAAAGAAGTATAGAGGTAATCAGAGATTTTATAGCAGAATAGCTGGATACTTTTGGAGCTGAAACCCAGAGTTCTAAATGAATGTTGTCTCTCATCCGAAATAGTAAGAGATATCATTGGTGTAAATGATTTTGGAGAGGGAAGAGGATCTGTGGCAAACAAAGGAATGGATTTATGATTCTGTAAATTAATTGTCAGGGGTGGCGACAAAGATTAGATAACATTAACTCAGATAATACTGCTAAGAGCGCTCCTGGTGTGAGCCTCAAACAGGAATATTAAGGTAAAGGAAATAAATACATGGCTGGAGAGAAGCTGCAGATGGGAAAGTTTCAGATTCCAGGGGCAGTGGAACCTGATATAGGCCACAGCTGGTCTATACAGGGGGGATGAACATCACCTGCGCACCAGTAGAATTTATATCTTTGTTGGAGATTAACACTAGTTATTAAATTAATATGGCAAAGAAAGGTGGAAAACAAGATGAAAAAATAGAAAAGACAGAACAAAAACAGGAAAGTGACCGACAGTTTGGCAGTAAAATTAGCAGAAGTTATCTGTGAATACAAAATGTTTTGAAAACAAACTTAGAGCATTTGGAGCATTTATAACTTTGGAGGGTATGCAATGGTACTTATAACAGATGTGGCTTGGACTTGATTAGGAACTTAACATTTTCAGTTATAACATATTCAGCAGCGGTACTGTGAGGAAAAGTACAGTGGTATGAAAATGGTAGATAATTTCTATCACAGTCCTAAAGATATTCTAACGAGTTTAATTAAAATAAAACCCGACTGAGAGATGTCACAATTCTTGGCCTGAAATACAAACCAATAGAGGGGGGAAATTTGTCCAGGTCAGGAATATGGGAGAAGAGCAATACTTTTGAGTGATTTTAACAATTCCAATATAGATTAGCTTAAAAGTAATTGAGTGGTGAACACATTTTAGAATTCAGTATTCAAGACTGTTTCCCAGTCAGTGGGGGGAATTTTACGGTCTCCCTGGTCGGTTGGGGGGCAAGTAAAATAAGGTAGGTGCATAGCCCACTGCCTTCCCGCCCAACCCCATGCTGTCCATGATATTACACGGCATCTGCCAACCCAGCAGCCTTTGGGCTTATTGAGGCCTTAACTGACCAGTTAGAGGCCAGTTTGGGGCCTGATTCCACCCCCATCACAATAATACATGTGGCTGGTGGAAGTGAATGAAAGGGACTCGTCTGCTACCTCACCATCTCAGATGAAAAGGAGGAAGGAAATTGTGTGGGCAGGGGGCTCCTTTGGGTGCCTTGTGCGCAGAGGGTCATCTTTTTAAAGCCGGTTGGCTCACGACCAATGTTTCTATCGGCGGGGGCGAGCATTAACCCCCAGTCCCATAAAATTCAGCCCACACCACAGCAGCTTTGACAAAGAGTCATCCAGACTCGAAACGTTAGTATCCTTTTCTCTCCACAGATGCTGTCAGACCTGCTGAGATTGTCCAGTATTTTCTGTTTTTGTATCACCACAACGCAGTGCTTTATAAAAATATAAAAGATAAGGAAGAATTTTAAAAAATACTCGACTGGAATAACACTCAGTGATCGGAGGAGAGGTTAATTATCTGGATAGAAATGTTACCAGACTGATGGATCAGCAGTGGAAAATCTTCAAATTTAAGGTGGCTTGAATAAGTGATATTTCTCAAAGGATAGCATTGTGTAAATAAATTGATTAAAACTAAACTTTAAAAAAATAAATTTAGAGTACCCAATTCTATTTTTCCAATTAAGAGACAATTTAACGTGGCCAATTCACCTACCCTGCACATCTTTTTGGGTTGTGAAGGTGAGACCTACACAGACATGGGAAGAATGTGCAGACTCCGCACAGACAGTGATCCGGTGCCAGGATTGAACTCAGGTCCTCGGTGCCATGAGGCAGTAAGTGTTAACCACTGCATCACCGTACCACCCCTGATTAGAACTAAACTAAACTTAAATACGAGCCAAGATCAAACTAGACCTCATAATATTAAAGAAAAGGAGTATGATGAGGAGGAACGGGAGATTGGAGGGGGTGTAACTGAGCATCAGAAAAAGACTAGCATGTAATGTAGAAAGAAATTGGACTAATAAGCACATTAGTAATAAAAAAGATGCTGAGAAATGCACCATTGACCAAATTCTGAAATAAAAACAGAAAATTCTGGAAATTCTCAGGAGGTCAGGCAGTATTTGTGGAGAGTGAAACAGATTTAACATTTCCGGACAATGACCTGAGACCAGTTCTGACAAAGGTCATCGACCTGAAACTTCTACTCTGTTCCTTTCTCCACAATTGCTGCCTGACCTGCTGAGTATTTCCAGCATCCACAGTATTTTGAAAGCGGATGAAAGTTTGACTGGTTCACTTTTCATTTTTGCATCTGTAAGTGATAGTAGAAGTAAGAATATTGGTGTATTGGAGAAGGACATGGAGAAATTAATTTCTGGAAACAATGAGCAAGGATTAATCAGTTGAGCCCTCATAGCATTTTTCAATCCTCCAATGTGTGAATTCTGCTGGGGAACTGCCAATGTTATACTTAAAATAGGTGGAAAACAGTGAATCTGAAACAGTAGACCAGACAATCTGATGTCAGTTGTGGGTATATTATTAGCATCCATAATTTGAGATTGGATGAGTGATCTTAAAACACAAGCAGTGATCAAGAGCATGTATTTGGGACTTCCGGTTGCGGCTATGCGGAGCTAAGCCGCACATTCGGCGGCTCCCGCTAAAACAGACTTTTGGGCTCTCCAGAGGAGCCCCAACGGCAATTTTTCAACGACTTCCAGTGTGGGAAGGTGATAGCAAGGTTCCCCCCCCCCCCCCCCCCCCCCCGCCCCCCCCCCCCCCCCCCCCCATAGTATATGGATTGGACCAGGAGCGGAGCGGTCAAAAAAGCGTTTTTGGAGCAGCGAAAAGTGCGAGGGAGAAAAAACAAGATGGCGGCGGGCGGAGATCAAGCGGCATGGGGGCCGGAGCAGCAGGAGTTTCTCAAGCGCTGCTTTGAGGAGCTGAAAAAAGAGGCGCTGACGCCAATGCTGACGGCGATCGAGGGGTTAGTGGAGTCCCAGAAAGCCCAAGGGGCGGCGATCATGGCGGTGCGAAAAAGCCACGGAGAATGAGGATGAGATCTTGGGCCTGGCGGTGAAGATGGAGGCACACGAGGCGCTGCACAAGAGGTAGGCGGAAAGATTCGAGGACCTGGAGAACAGGTCGAGGAGGAAGAATCTTCGGATTCTGGGTCTCCCTGAAGGAGTGGAGGGGGCCGATGCTGGGGCATATGTGAGCACGATGCTCAATTCGCTGATGGGTGCGGGGGTCTCTACGTGTCCCCTGGAGCTAGAAGGGGCTCTTAGGGTCCTGGCGAGGAGACCCAAGGCCAACTAGCCACCAAGGACGGTAGTGGTGAGGTTTCACCGTTTCGTGGACAGAGAGTGTGTCTTGAGATGGGCCAAGAAAGAGCGGAGCAGCAGGTGGGAGAATAGGGAGATCCAAATCTATCAGGACTGGAGTGCAGAGGTGGCAAAGAAGAGAGCTGGTTTTAATCAGGCCAAGGCGGTGCTCCATCGGAAGGAGTTGAGGTTCGGAATGCTGCAGCCAGCGCGACTGTGGGTCACATTTCAGGATCGACATCACTAGTTCGAAATGCCTGAGGAGGCTTGGACCTTTATACAAACTGAAAAGTTGGACTCAAACTGAAGGTTTGTGGTTGTGGGGGGGATGTCGGTTGTATACAGGGTTTTAACTATGCGTAGGGAATGTTCCACGGGTTGGGTAATGGATGGGGATGGGGGAAGAGATCTGATGGGGAGACTGTGAGAGAGTTTGGGCGCCGGTGCTGGAGGGAGGGGAGTCCCGGGGATGGGGGAATTGGGATAAGGCCGCAACAGGAGCGGCGCCAGAGGGGGCGGGGCCGGCTCAGGAAAGCGCGGGCTTTTTCCTGCGCTAGGGAAGGACGGACGGACGGGGGGGGGGGGCGGGGTGGAGGAGCGCACACTGATTGCTGGGGAGGGGGGATTCCCACACGGGGGGGGGGGGGGGGTCAATGGGACAGCGGGGGAGGCCGGGGTCAGCAGGAGTCAGCTGACTTACGGGAGTGTTATGGGGGAGCAAAAGAGCTAGATACGGATCTAGCGGGGGGAGGGGGGGGAAATAGGGTTGCTGCTGCATTGGCCGATGGGGAACTGGAAACCGAGGAGGTGGTTGGGGCGGGGAGCCCCCGTCTGGGGGACTGGAGAGTGTGGGAGACGCGGGTACGGGACTGGCCTAGAAAAGGAGATGGCTAGTCGGCAGGGGGGGGGGGGGGAAATATCAGGCTGATAACTTGCAATGTGAGGGGCCTGAATGGGCCGGTTAAGAGGGCCCGAGTGTTCGCGCACTTAAAGGGACTGAAGGCAGACGTGGTCATGCTTCAGGAGACACATTTGAAGGTGGCAGACCAGGTCAGGTTAAGAAAGGGATGGGTAGGACAGGTATTCCATTCGGGGCTGGATGCGAAGAACAGAGGGGTGGCAATACTGGTGGGGAAGCGGGTGTCGTTTGAGGCCAAGAATATTGTAGTGGACAATGGAGGTCGATACGTGATGGTGAGCGGTAGGTTGCAGGGGGCATGGGTGGTATTGGTAAACGTATACGCCCCGAACTGGGATGATGCTGGATATATGAAGCGCATGTTGGGGTGGATTTCGGATCTGGAGGCAGGAAGCTTGATAATGGGCGGGGATTTCAACACTGTGTTGGACGCAGCATTAGATTGCTCCAGATCTAGGACGGGGAAGAGGCCGGCTGCGGCCAAGGTGCTTAGGGGGTTTATGGACCAGATGGGGGGAGTAGATCCGTGGAGATTTGCTAGGCCCCTGGCCAGGGAATTTTCTTTTTTTTCTCACGTGCACAGAGCCCACTCCCGGATAGATTTTTTTGTTTTGAGTAGGACGCTGATCCCGAAAGTGGAGGGAACGGAGTACTCGGCCATCGCTATCTCAGACCATGCCCCGCACTGGGTGGAGCTGGAGTTAGGAGAGGAGAGGGACCAACGCCCGCTGTGGCGTCTGGATGTGGGATTACTGGCGGATGAGGAGGTGTGCGGGGGTGCATTGAAAGGTATTTGGAGGCCAACGACAACGGGGAGGTGCAGGTGGGGGTAGTATGGGAGGCGCTGAAGGCGGTGGTCAGGGGAGAGTTCATCTCCATCAGGGCTCACAGGGAGAAGCGAGAGGGCAGGGAAAGGGAGAGGTTAGTGGGGGAGATCCTAAGGGTAGACAGGAGATATGCAGAGGCCCCCGAGGAGGGCCTACTTGGGGAGCGGCAAGGTCTCCAGACGGAATTCGACCTGTTGACCACAGGGAAGGCAGAGGCACAGTGGAGGAAAGCACAGGGGGCGACGTACGAGTATGGGGAGAAGGCGAGCCGGATGCTGGCATATCAGCTCCGTAAGAGGATGGCAGCGAGGGAGATAGGTGGAGTTAAGGATAGCAGGGTAACTACGGTGCGGAGTATGGTGAAAGTAAATGAGGCATTTAAGCACTTTTATGAGGAACTGTACAGATCTCAGCCCCAGCGGGGGAAGAGGGGATGCGACTATTTCTAGATCAACTGAGGTTCCCGAGGGTGGAGGAGCAGGAGGTGGCATGTTTGGGGGCGCCAATTGGGCTGGAGGAGCTGGTTAAAGGACTGGGGAGCATGCAGGCGGGGAAGGCCCCGGGGCCAGATGGGTTCCCGGTTGAGTTTTACAGGAAGTATGCGGATCTGTTAGCCCCGTTGCTAATGAGGACTTTCAATGAGGCAAAGGAAGGGGGGGACCCTGCCCCCGACAATGTCCGGGGCGCTGATCTCTCTGATCCTGAAGCGGGACAAGGACCCACTGCAATGTGGGTCGTATAGACTGATCTCGCTCCTCAATGTGGATGCTAAGTTGCTGGCAAAAGTGCTGGCTACGAGAATTGAGGACTGTGTCCCGGGGGTGATTCATGAGGACCAGACGGGATTTGTAAAGGGCAGGCAGCTAAACACCAATGTGCGGAGGCTCCTCAATGTGATTATGATGCCCTCGGTGGAGGGAGAGGCGGAGATAGTGGCAGCTATGGACGCGGAGAAGGCCTTTGACCGGGGGGAGTGGGAATATCTCTGGGAAGTCTTGAGGAGGTTTGGGTTTGGGGAGGGGTTTATCAGGTGGGTTAAGCTCCTATATAGAGCCCCGGTGGCGAGTGTGGCTACGAATCGGCTGAGGTCGGAGGATTTTCGGCTGTATCGAGGGACGAGGCAGGGGTGCCCCCTGTTGTTTGCATTAGCAATTGAGCCTTTGGCCATGGCATTAAGGGAGTCCAGGAAATGGAGGGGGGTGGTCCGAGGGGGAGAGGAGCATCGGGTGTCGCTGTATGCGGACAACCTGTTGCTGTACGTGGCGGATCCAGTGGAGGGGATGGTGGAGGTCATGCGGATCCTAAGGGAGTTTGGGGACTTCTCGGGCTATAAGCTCAATGTAGGGAAAAGTGAGCTCTTTGTGGTGCATCCAGGGGACCAGGGAAGAGGGATAGACGGCCTACCGTTGAGGAGGACGGAAAGGAGCTTTCGGTACTTGGGGATCCAGGTATCTAGGAGCTGGGGGGCCCTGCACAAACTTAATTTGAGGCGGCTGGTGGAGCAGATGGAGGAGGACTTCAAAAGATGGGATGTGTTGCCACTCTCGCTAGCGGGCAGGGTACAGTCGATTAAAATGATAGTCCTCCCGAGGTTTCTTTTTGTGTTCCAGTGCCTTCCTATTATGATTACCAAGGCCTTTTTTAAGCGGATAGGTAGGAGCATCATGGGTTTTGTGTGCGCAAACACGACCCCGAGGGTAAGGAGGGGGTTTCTGGAGTTGCCGTATCTGGGTGACTACCAGAACTCATACTGTCCTAGTAGGGACAGGGAGGTCTGGCGTTGCCGTATCTGGGTGACTGTTATTGGGCAGCCAACGTGGCGATGATCCGTAAGTGGGTAATAGAGGGAGAGGGGGCGGCATGGAAGAGGTTGGAGGTGGCGTCCTGCAGAGGAACGAGCCTGAGGGCGCTGGTGACGGCACCGCTGCCGCTCTCGCCGACAAGGTACACCACGAGTCCGGTGGTGGCGGCAACGCTAAAGATCTGGGGGCAGTGGAGACGACATAGGGGTGCGATGGGAGCCTCGGTGTGGTCCCCGATCCGGGAGAACCATCTGTTCGTCCCAGGAAGGATGGACGGGGGGTTTCGGAGCTGGCATCAGGCAGGGATCAGAAGGATGGGCGACCTGTTTATAGATGGGACGTTTGCGAGCCTAGGGGCGCTGGAGGAGAAGATTGGGTTACCCCCGGGAAATGCGTTCAGGTATATGCAAGTGAGGGCATTTGTGAGGCGGCAGGTGAGGGGATTCCCGTTGCTCCCGGCACAGTGGATTCAGGACAGGGTGATTTTGGGTGTATGGGTCGGAGAAGGCAAGGTTTTGGCGATATATCAGGAGATGAAAGAAGAGGGGGAGGCTTCGGTAGAGGAGTTGAAGGGCAAGTGGGAGGTGGAGTTGGGGGAGGAGATTGCAGAGGGTATGTGGGCTGATGCCCTGAGTAGGGTTAATTCCTCTTCCTCATGTGCCAAGCTCAGCCTGATACAGTTTAAGGTCATTCACAGAACGCATATGACAGGGGCGAGGCTGAGTAGGTTCTTTGGGATGGGGGACAGATGCGGGAGGTGCTCGGGAAGCCCAGCGAATCATGCCCACATGTTCTGGTCGTGTCCGGCACTAGATGGGTTCTGGAGGGGTTTTGCGAAGACTATGTCCAAGGTGGTGAAAGTCCAGGTCAAGCCAAGTTGGAGGCTGGCATTATTTGGGGTGGCGGACGAGCTGAGAGTGCAGGAGGCGAAAGAGGCTGTTATTCTGGCCTTTGCGTCCCTGGTAGCCCGGCGGAGGATCTTGCTCATGTGGAAGGACGTGTAGCCCCCCAGTGTGGAAGCCTGGATAAATGACATGGCAGGGTTCATTAAGCTGGAAAGGATAAAGTTTGCCTTGAGATGGTCTGCGCAGGGATTCTTCAGGCGGTGGCAACCATTCCTAGACTATCTCGCGGAGCGTTAGAATGAGATCGGTCAACAGCAGCAACAACCCAGGGAAGGGGGGGGGGTTTCTTTCGGGGAGGGGGGGTATTTGGGCGGGCGGGGGAGGTTTTTTTTCCCTAGGGGTACTTGTACAAAAGCATATGGGAGGGTTATTATGTGCGAGAAAAACCCATTGTATGAGTTCTGTAGTATGTTTGATTGATATGGTTCTGTTCTGTTCTTTTCTCTTTCTCTTTTCTGTTACGGGAGGGGGGTTTAATTGGTTGAAAAGTTTTGTTGGAAAAATTTTGAATAAACATTTTTTTTAAATGAGCATGTATTTGGCAAACGCAAGTTGTATTCAACACATCCAATATTCTTATTTGAAAAAGTGATGGATTAAAAGGACGAGCGAATATTTCATAGGAAGATTATTATAGAAAAATATGCAAGTGGTGTAATAGAAAATGTAGCAAAATGGAAAGTTGGTTGTAGGCAGGAAGCCAAGGTTAATGGGTATTTACTCAGATTTGAACGGGTGCCCCAATTCCAGCGTGCAGTAACAGGCCCGGCCTATCCCCCACAACACAATGCTGAAACCCCGCTGACAAGGAGAGCACCCCAATCCCTTCTCAAGCAGGGGCATCATCTCCCACCACAGGAATAATGGCTCACCCCGCCCAACACCACACATGCAAGAAGGTGTCCCGACCCCCTCCTCCTTCAACCATCGCCCTTTCAGCCACCCCTCCCTTCAGTCCGTGCACCCTGGCATTGCCAACAGTGCACTGGCTGCTGGCATCATAGCACTGACACCCAGGCAGTGACTCCCTAGTCTGGCATGATGGGTCCTGAGTGTGATTAAGGGGGTCAGCCCATTGCTCTGTGCCCCTCTGCCGCTGACCGGCTGCTAAAGGAGGATTCCCCAAAGGTTCAGGCTGCATTGGGCTGTGGGTAAGTGGTTGGCCCTGAGACCCTCCCCGGGATAGGGGTCCCACATCTGGACTGCGCCTTTTAGCTCTGGGCAACCAGAAGATCACTCATCATGGTGATCTCTGTTCAAGATCTTCATCCTGGTCTGAATTGTTTAAACTTCTCACTTGGAAAGCTCTGCCTGACAGCTGATGAGCAGACCAGTTAGCTGAGAGAAGAATAAAACCAGAAAGACCTTTCCTTTCCTCACATCTGCTTCGCATTCTGTAAGGACCCTTCCTGTTGATTCCCTTATTACCCATTTATTTTACTTTGTCGTTATCATTTTTGATCCATGGATACTTAATGGGCAAACACTTTTAAGTTGAGTTGAGGAAGTGAGGAAATCAAAAGTTGAAAACTAATACACTGTGCAATGAAGATTTAGATTTTTAACAGAAGTACTCAGACTTTCCCGCTCCTGAGAGATCTGTGAATTCGGTTTGATTGGTTGCTGGTAGCCAATGGATTGACCAAGGACTGTATTCTGCCCGGCAACAGGCCGTGATTGGCTTCAGTCAGGTGGGAGGTTTTCAGAGGACCCAGGCAGTAAACAAAACTCTCCTGGATGACGAAAGAAGAAGCTGTGAGTTTCTCTCTTTCTCCAAAAAGGTTTCTTGCCTACTGTTTCTGAATCTGCAAAAAAGTCTTGAGATCCTGATGAATCTACAGTGAAAACCATTACAGACAGAAAGCAAAGATCACACCCAACTGAAGGCCTTGACACAAAATAATCAAACTGGAAGACATCCATCCGAAACAAAGGGCGGAATACAATGGAAACATTTCCAAGTTCATTTGTGGCGTGTTTTTCGCAGAGTTTCCCACCGGCTCTGCCACCAAGTTCACCACCGTTATCCAATGACACTTAGTCACTTTTTTGGATCCTGGGGAGTTTCTCACCAGTTTAGCCCACACATTCTTTTCAGCACTGGGGAGCTGAACTCAAGATATTGGGCTGCCATTTTGAAAGGATACGCCGATGTCTATGTGAACTTGTGGGTCCCCCACACTCCCCACCCATGGGCAATGTCACCCCCACACACATGGGCACTACCCCACACCCACCCAAGTGAGGACACCCCACTATGGGGTCCCTGGGAATCCCCCCTTTCCAGGGTTCCAACCCGTCACCCCAACCTGCCAGAGGCCCCTAAGTATCTGCCATGCACCCCCACCCCCACCTGTCCCGGCATCCACCCACCACACTGCGCTCCAGCGAGAGCTCAACACGGCTGATAGGTCGTGCCCAAAGACTTATCCTTTTACACCTCGTATTACTTTTCTTTCCACCACTCTTTCTCCTCTGTGTTTGTCTATCTTGTGTATGTGTAGAGAGTGGTGTGAGTTAAAGAGAGGGTTTAGAAATTAGATAATAGCTCAACCAGTTGTATTTGCTGCCTATTTAATTATAGTTATTGTCATTCGTAACTATTAATTATGTTTAAATTTACAAACTTGGTGAATGTAGTTATTGGGCAGCCAATGACCAAAGACTTTGAGTGTTTTCTAAGAATTAATAGGTAACTATGTTGTGACTCAAGTGGAGCTAGAATTTTTTTTTTTTAAATAATTTTTATTAAGGTTTTCACAGAATATCAGTGACAAAATGAAAAAGGAACCCAACAGGGTTAAATACAAAACAGTCAAAAAGCAACCCTCCATACCCCCCTCCCCCCTGTACATAAATAATAAATTAACACCCCGACTTCGCACAAAACAAACACAGCAAATATATACACCCCCCCCCAGTATAATTAAACAAAAATAAAGTGAACCCCCCCCCCACGAGTTGCTGCTGCCATTAACCAATGTCTACCGTTCTGCCAGGAAGTTTAAGAACGGTTGCCACCGCCTAAAGAACCCTTGTACCGACTCTCGCAAGGCGGATTTCACCCTCTCCAACTTAATAAACCAGCCATATCGTTGATCCAGGATTCCACGCTTGGGCCTCGCATCCTTCCACTGAAGAAGAATCCTCCGCCGGGCTACCAGGGACGCAAAGGCCAGAATACCGGCCTCTTTCGCCTCCTGCACTCCCGGCTCCTCTGCCACCCCAAATATTGCGAGCCCCCATCCCGGCTTGACCCTGGAACCTACCACCCTCGACACTGTCCTCGCTACACCCCTCCAAAATTCCTCCAGCGCTGGGCATGCCCAGAACATATGGGTGTGATTCGCTGGGCTCCCCAAGCACCTAACACACCTGTCCTCTTCCCCAAAGAACCGGCTCATCCTTGTCCCGGTCATGTGTGCCCTGTGCAGCACCTTAAACTGTATGAGGCTGAGCCTTGCGCACGAAGAGGAAGAGTTCACCCTCCCTAGGGCATCTGCTCACATCCCTTCCTCGATCGCCTCTCCCAATTCCTCCTCCCACTTACCTTTCACCTCCACCACCGAGGCGTCCTCCTCCTCCTGCATCAGCTGCCAAGTTTCCGAGATCTTCCCCACTCCCACCCACCCCCCCCGAGAGCACCCTGTCCTGTATTGTGCGTGGCAGCAGCCGCGGGAATTCCACCACTTCCGCGTGGCAAATGCCCTTACCTGCAAGTACCTGAAGGTGTTCCCCGGGGAAGCCCATACTTCTCCTCCAACGCACCCATGGCTCGCGAACTTCCCGTCCGCAAACAGGTCTCCCAACCTTCGTATCCCTGCCCTGTGCCACCCCGAAAACTCTCCATCTGTTCTCCCTGGGACGAACTGGTAGTTCACCCGTATTGGGGTCCACACCGAGGCCCCAACTTCACCCCTGTGCCGCCTCCACTGCCCCTAGATTTTGAGGGCTGCCGCCACTACCGGGCTCGTGGTATGCCTCCTTGGAGGGAGCGGCAGCGGCGACGTTGCCAGTGCCCCCAGACTCGTACCCACACAAGACGCTGTCTCCAGCCTCTTACATGCAGCTCCCTCCCCCTCCATCACCCACTTGTGCACATTGTCGCATTGGTGGCCCAGTAGTACCCACAGAGGTAGGGCAGCGCCAGTCCCCCCCTATCTCTACTCCTACTCTACCCTTCTCACCCTCGGAGTCCCTCGCGCCCATACAAACCCCATTATGCTCCTGTTGACCCGCCTAAAAAAGGCCTTCGGTATAAACGGGGAGGCACTGGAACAGGAACAAAAACCTTGGGAGCACCGTCATTTTGACTGACTGCACCCTACCCGCCAAGGACAGCGGCAACACGTCCCACGTCTTGAACTCCTCCATTTGCTCCACCAGCCTTGTGAAATTAAGCCTATGCAGGGCCCCCCAGCTCCTGGCCACTTGAACCCCCAAATACCTGCAGCTCCTTTCCGCCCTTTTTAGTGGGAGCTCGCCAATCCCTCTCTCCTGGTCCCCTGGGTGAACCACGAACAGCTCGCTCTTCCCCATGTTGAGCTTGTACCCTGAGAAATCCCCAAATTCCCTGAGGATCCTCATTACCTCCGGCATTCCCCCCACCGGGTCCGCCACATATAGCAGCAAGTCGTCTGCATAGAGCGACACCCTATGCTTCTCCCCACCCTGCACCAACCCCCTCCAGTTCCTCGACTCCCTCAGTGCCATAGCCAGGAGTTCAATCGCCAGTGCGAAGAGCAGGGGGGACGGGACACCCCTGCCTCGTCCCTCGGCACAACCAAAAGTACTCAGACCTCCTCCTGTTCGTGGCCACACTCACCATCGGGAGCTCATACAACAACCTAACCCACCTGACAAACCCCTCCCCAAACCCAAACCTCTTCAGAACCTCCCACAGGTACCCCCACTCTACCCTATCGAAGGCTTTCTCAGCATCCATCGCCACCACTATCTCCGCCTCCCCCTCCCTCGCCGGCATCATGATAACGTTCAGAAGCCTCCGCACATTCGCGTTCAACTGCCTCCCCTTCACGAACCCCGCCTGGTCTTCGTGGATGACCTCCTGCACACAATCCTCAATCCGCATGGCTAAGACCTTCGCCAGCACCTTGGCATCTACGTTTAGCAACGAAATCGGCCTGTAAGACCCACACTGCAGGGGATCCTTGTCCCGCTTCAGGATCAAGGAGGTCAGTGCCCGAGACATCGTCGGGGGCAAAGCCCCCCGCTCCCTTGCATCATTGAAGGTCCTAACTAGCAACGGGCCCAACAGGTCCATATATTTTTGATAGAATTCGACTGGGAATCCGTCCGGCCCCGGTGCCTTCCCCGCCTGCATGCTCCCTATCCCTTTGGTCAGCTCCTCCAGCCCAATCGGGGCCCCCAATCCCGCCACCAGCCCCTCCTCCACCTTCGGAAACCTCAATTGGTCCAGGAAGCGGCCCATCCCTCCCTCCTCCGGTTGGGGCTCGGACCGATACAATTCCTCATAAAAGTCCCTGAAGACCCCATTGATGCCAATCCCACTCCGCACCACACTCCCTCCCCTGTCCTTAACTCCCCCGATCTCCCTAGCTGCGTCCCGCTTCCGAAGCTGATGCGCCAGCATCCGGCTTGCCTTTTCCCCATACTAATAAATCGCCCCCTGGGCCTTCCTCCACTGCACCTCCGCCTTCCTGGTGGTCACCAGGTCGAATTCGGCCTGGAGGCACCGCCTCTCCCTCAACAGTCCCTCCTAGACACCTCCGCATACCTCCTGTCTACCCTCACCATCTCCCCCACCAGCCTTCACTCTGCTCCCTCCTCTCCTTGTGGGCCCTAATGGAGATCAGCTCTCCCCTAACCACCGCCTTCAGCGTCTCCCATACCATCCCAACTCGGACCTCCCCGTTATCCAGGTACCTCTCTGTGCTTCCTCGGACCCACTCACTCACCTCCTCATCCGCCAAGAGCCCCACCTCCAAATGTCACAACGGGCCCTGGCCCTCTCCTCCCCCGGCTCTAAGTCCACCCAATGCGGGGCGTGATCCTAAATGGCTATCGCCGAGTACTCAGTATCCTCTACTCTCGCTATCAGTGCCCTGCTCAAAAATAAAAAAGTCGATCCGGGAATAAGCCTTATGGACATGTGAGAAGAATGAATATTCCCTAGCCCCCGGCCTTGCAAATCTCCAAGGGTCCACCCTCCCATCTGGTCCATAAACCCCCTCAGCACCTTAGCCGCTGGCTTCCGACCCGTCCTAGACCTGGAGCGATCCAGTGCTGGATCCAACACCGTTTTAAAGTCTCCCCCCATTATCAGGCCACCCACTTCCAAGTCTGGGATCCGACCCAACATGCGCCGCATAAAACCCGCATCGTCCCAGTTCGGGGACTACACATTGACCAGTACCACCCTCTCTCCCTGCAGCTTACCACTTACCATTACGTACCTACCGCCATTGTCTGCCACAATACTCGACGCCTCGAACGACACCTTCTTCCCCACCAGGATCGCCACCCCTCGATTTTTGGCATCCAGCCCCGAATGCAACACCTGATCTACCCACCCGTTCCTCAATCTTACCTGGTCTACCACCTTCAGGTGTGTCTCCTGGAACATGACCACATCCGCCTTCAGCCCCTTCGCGGGCCCGCTTGACCGGCCCGTTCAGTCCCCTTACGTTCCAGGTTATCAGCCGGATCAGGGGGCTACCCACCCCCCTCCCCTGCCGACTAGCCATAACCCCTCCTCGGCCAGCCACGCACCCACACCCGGCCCGTTTCCCACGACAGCAGACCCCCGTCTCGATCCCCCCCCTCTTGCTCCAGCTCCCCCTTGACCATAGCAGCAGCAACTCGATCCAATCCCCCCCCCCGACCCATCCTAGCTGCTTCAGTCCCCCCATTGCACTTCCGCAAGTCTGCTGACCCCGGCCACTCCCGTCTCTCCTTCAACTCCTCCCATTGTGTGACACATCCTCCTCTTCCATTCCCCATCCGCAGGCTCTCCACCTCCCCCTTCCATCCCAAGCACGGGAAACAACCCTTGCTTCCCCGCCCCCTCCAGTCTTCAGCACGGGAAAAAGCCCGCGCTTTCCACCTGCCCCGCCACCTCTGACGCAGCTCCTTTTACAGTTCCAGTCCCCTCACCCCCGACTCGGGCCTCCCCCTCTCCCGCGGGGCCCCATCTCACTGCCGGCCATCCACCCCTGTTCCATTTGTTTACCCCCCTCCAAGAGCCCCCCCGACCAACCCAACCAAAACAGTGCACAACCCGCCCTAACCACCCTCACCGAACCAGAAAGAGAAAAACAAGAGCAAAGGACCCCCCCCTCAAAAAGTAACATATCAACCGCAATCCCCAAACTCTCATCTCGACCCTCAATCTGTGTCCAACTTCTCGGCCTGAACAAAGGCCCACGCCTCCTCCGGCGACTCAAAATAATGATGCCGGTCCTTGTAGGTGACCCACAGTCGCGCCGGCTGCAATATGCCAAACTTCACCCCCTTCTTGTGCAGCACCGCCTTCGCTTGATTGTACCCGGCCTTCCTCTTCGCCACCTCCGCACTCCAGTCCTGGTATATTCGAACCTCCGCGTTCTCCCACTTGCTGCTCCACTCCTTCTTGGCCCACCTGAGCACACACTCCCGATCAGTGAACCGATGAAACCGCACCAGCACCGCCCGCGGAGGCTCGTTAGCTTTGGGCCTCCTCGCCAGCACTCTATGGGCCCCTTCCAGCTCCAGGTGCCCCTGGAAGGACCCTGCGCCCATCAGCGAGTTCAACATGGTGACCACATAGGCCCCCACGTCCGGCCCCTCCAGCCCCTCCGGGAGGCCCAGAATCCGCAAGTTCTTCCGCCTCGACCGATTCTCCATCTCCTCGAACCGCTCCTGCCATTTCTTGTGGAGCGCCTCGTGCGCCTCCACCTTTACCGCCAGGCCTAAGGTGTCGTCCTCGTTGTCGGAGATCTTTTGTTGGGTCTCGTGGATCACCACCCCCTGGGCCGTCTGTGTCTCCAGCAGCTTATCGATAGAAGCCTTCATCGGCTCAAGCCCCCAATTGCGTTGGGGGCCCTGAAAAGAGCCCAAAAGTCCATTTTTTGCAGGAGCTGCCGAATGTGCGACTTAACTCCGCATAGCAGCAACCAGAAGTGTCAAGTGGAGCTAGAATTGACCATGCACTATCCCAGGGTGTTAACATTTCATTCATTTTCACAGTGCTATATATTTAAAGTGCCTTCGAGTGGCAGCATACATCCTGGCGCATTCGTCGGTTCCCAGTACCTTCGAGGCACTCCCTCGAGTTAGGGCTTTGTTAGTGGCCGACAAAGCTTACCCACTGAGGTCATGGCGAATGACATCTGTGTGGAGGACCCATACCGAGGTGGAGAACAGTTCTACCAATGCTCACACAGCAACGAGGAGTGTCATGAGCAGGGCATCAGCTTGCTCAAGATGGCTTCTAATGCCTGGACCGCTCTGATGTGGTGCTCCAATATAGCCCTCCAGAGCATCGTGGTGGTCTATTGAGTCCTGTGCAACATTGCACAGCAGTGGGGTGACATGCAGGAGGAGGAGGAAGAACAGCAGGCCTCATCTGACTAGGAGAACGAGGATGGTGTCCAGGAGAATCTGGGCATCGCGCCTGAACTGGCATGGCAGACCACCCAACGTATGCTCCAGGGCCGCCGCACAAATCACCATCGAATTTACCAACTAGGAGGCCTGCCCACCGGCAGCTCCACCACCCTGTCCCATCTCTTTCTCCCCCTTCCACACAGAATCCCCCTTCCCCTGAACCTTTCACTCCTTCACTCTACCTCAGTCCTTCCACCTCTTCCCTCTCCTTCAGTATTTCTACCCCTTTCCTCTCCCTCAGCTCTTCACTCCAACTTTCACCCAGCCTTCCATGGGATGGAGGATGATGATGACTCGCTGTGAGATGAGCTCTGCTGCTCCTCATTGTCTGACAAATTCTGATTTCTGACTTTAGGATCACATTCCACTGTCCATCCGGGTGATCCCTGCATGTATGCTGACAAATCCCTCTCATGGCCCATATATCTTGGCGAGGGAGGTTTGCTGGAGATGGTGAGTGGTTAGGGTTCGCTTACTGGGGATGCTGTTATACAAGGTGGGCTCACACTGCTGCCCCCATACCCTGCCACTTCTCGATGAGGGTGTCATGATGGGAGTTGAACATGTTTCATGGGTACCCTGTCCCGCCCCAACGTCCACCACCCCTTCCCAGCTCCCATCCAGCAGATGCATAAAACCCAGCCCCAGCTAATCCTTAAACCCATCAGACAGAGGTTAGAGGCAGTGTAGACTAGTGATCCAAAAGTGTTTAATGGTGATTATGTATAATGGGTGTGCCCTTTGCCTTAACTATCTGCTACTTAAGTGTCATCTATCTTCCGTGGCCTACTGCTCCTTCTAGGTTTTCCCCAGGCAGCATATCAGATGTGTAGGGGCGGCCTACTGCTTGCCTCGCCCTCTGCCCTGTGATGCCCTTGGTGGCCGTCCTCTGGAGTGCTTGGGCCTGGATGAGCTTGGCCAATGTTCGGGTGTCAAAGGTGACAGTGTCCCCCTGTTCTGCGTGCTGCCCATGAGATGCGCCAGTGTCAGGTGGGAGGGGTTTTAAAAGCGCTGAGATGTTCCAGCAGCTCCCCTGCGGGAGCCGGCAGCATGAGCCCTATCACTCCCTTCTCCTTCGGGGTGCTTGTTGGCCCCCGGTACTCCTTTGGCCGGATGTGAGACGGAGTGAGCTCCAGAGGCACCAACATCACCTGTACTGCCAGTCCTGAAGGCCCGCCCTCGTCTTCACCATAGACTTGATTCCCTCAGCCATGGCACACCTAAGACTGGGACATGTCCCTCAGCGAGTGAGACATGTCCCTCACTGCCTCTGTCATGTCCCTCTGTGCCTGTGACATGCCCCACTGTGACTGGCCAAAGTCAGTCAGTGCCCAGCCAATGCTCTCTATGCCCTCGGCCTTGACCCTTTGTGACTGGGCCAAGCACTGCAGCGCCACAGCATTGTCCATGTGCGCCTAGGACATTGTGGTATGGGGAGCACACGGCCCACTCTGCAGGTGTGGTACAGCAGAAATGGGAATGTATTTTTTAAAGCAAAACAATGTTTATTCTATGAACTCAAGTTGACCTTTTTAAAACATACAGTGAACATCTTAGCAGCCATTAATTCAAATACAACCCCCAAAGAATACAACACTAAGTCATCCTTTAGCTGTCCTTTTAACATCCATAAGACTTAAACAAACCTTTTAACAGAAGCACATCAGGTTCAAGTCACTACTGAGAGCAGTTATTAGTTTTAAATCACCAAAGGATCGATTTACAGTTTTTAGATTACAGAGAGAGAGACTAATACCCCTTCTGGCTGTGACTGCAGCTATCCAGCACTGAAAACAAAACTCAAACACACCCTGCAGCAAACAGCCTAAAACGAAAGTAAAAAGCTGACAGACAGCCCAGCTCCACCCACTCTCTGACATCATTGCAGTAATAAACACCCATTTCTTAAATATACTCTCACTACAGATATTTATATACACACCCATTTATAAACGCCCATTTCTTAAAGGTACTCTCACATGACATATTTAAAAAGCGTATTTTAAGGGGTGTTTTTGGCATCCTGTGCTTCAGATAAACTTCAGCCCGCAGCATCCATTAGACCATTTTGGAAAACCTGGAATATCTCTGCCAGCAGAACTAAACTTCTGGTGTAGTCACATGATCTGACAGGAGCCAAATGTTAACGATGGACTATAACATTGATCTGCTTGTATTAAACCGTGCTAATATATAAAATTAATATTTGTTGATTCATTCCAGAGCTGTGTGGTCAAGTTATGCAACTTTATCAGCTAGATTCCGTAAAAGGTGAAAGGAGAATAATGCATAATACAGGTTCCTTGCATGGTGTTGCAAATAACAGAGACATTATTCATAAAATATGAATTGCATCCCTTTGGGGAGGGGGAGTGAAAACCCATTTATTGATTTATAGTTATTTCTTTTAATGAAATTACACAGCACTAATCTTGCACAGTTTGCTTATTCCAGAGTGATTTATATTGGAAAAAGGGGAGAACAAATTCACTGTATGCTGCAGCTATTTCAACCATTGCGATAAGTATATTGTAAGATCTGTATTCTTGCGATCCAATTAAACAATTAAACTAATGTTTACCTAAATAGCTTTACACTAGACGTTTGTTAATCTTTTCAATGCATCTTACACCTATAAAGTAAGAATTGCTATTCCAAGAAAAACTATAAAAGAGTCTTAACAGTGCAAAAAAGTAGGAAATGCTACAAGTCAGCTTTGACATGTTTTATTCATTTCACCCTGACTACAATCTGCAAATGTAATTGCTACAAGTTTTAGATGGTTAGTAGTCACTAAGGCTGCTGACTATTCCATTTGTAATCAGTACAAAGTTATTTTTCTCTTGCCACAGCTCAGCATGTATGAGTGTTTCTGTTTTATTTTGTTCGTACCTTTTGTCATTATCAGAAGTGGTCCGTCTGTTGCCTTACCACCTCAGTGATTACAAAATGCCGAATTTGGAAATTTCAACATACAATACTTTGTAGAATAGTAAAATTTAGGCTAGTATTCTTCAACATGAACTCCAATCTCAAGTGTGGCACTCTAACAACAGCAAAAATCACTTGTATTTACATAGCGCTTTTAACATTTAACATTATAAAATGCACCAAGGCACTTCACTGGATCGTAAAAGACAAAATATGACACTGAGACTTGTGAGAAATTAGCGTAATACTCAGCCAAATAATTGAAGTAGGCAGTCTTGGTGATGGCGCAAGTATGTGGTTGGAAACTCTTGTAGTCAAATATGACACCAAGGCAATGAAAAGTCTGGTTCGGCCTCAGATATTTGCCAGGGAAAGGGGTATAGTCAATGCTAGGGAATAGAGTTTGTTGGGGGGGGGGGGGGGGGGGGGGGAATACTAAATCCAATGGATCAGTTCTTCCCAATATTTAATTAGTAATCTATGTTCAAGCAGTACAGCACGTCAGGCAATTGTCCCACAATTTGGAGACAGTGGAGCTGGTTGTCAGGTAAAGTTGGTATCAGCACTATACATGTGGAAACGGACATGATGTGGCTGAGAGGCAGCAAGTAATTGAGAATTAGATGGAGACAAAGGATAGATCCTTGGGGGACATTTGAGGTATCCATGCAGGAGCAGGAAGTGAAGCTATTGTAAATGATAATCTGGGTATGATTAGATAGGTAAGTATGGGACAACGCAAATATATTCCCACCCAGCTGGACAATGGAGGACAGGCATTTGGGTAAATGGCATTGCCATTCAGGCCAAAGGTTGCATGTACATCAAAAAATACAAGGACATATAGTTTACTTTTATTGTGATTACATATAATGTTATTTGTGACTTTGAGAGCTGTTCTAGTACTCTGGCAGTGGCAGAATCCTGAACGGAGGCATTCGAACATGGGAGTTCTAGGAAAGGGCTGTCAATATGTTGTTGAAAATGCTTGCCTGAGGTTCAAAAAGTTACAATCATCATAGAAGGGGGTTCTGAGTTCACAGTTTAATTGACAGATTACTTTTAATAGCCTCATTGATCTGTCAATTAAACTGTGAACTGACAACTTTACCTGACAACCACCTCCACTGTCTCCAAATTGTTGGACAATTACCTGACGTGCTGTACTGCTTGAACATAGATTACTTTTAATAGCCTCATTGATCTATGTTCAAGCAGTACAGCACGTCAGGCAATTGTCCAACAATTTGTAGACAGTGGAGGTGGTTGTCAGGTAAAGTTGTCAGTTCACAGTTTAATTGACAGATCAATGAGGCTATTAAAAGATTAGCAGTCTTTGCAGCTTCTGAATAGAACGTTATTTTTATAAGAATAATCACTTGAAGCGTGATAATCACTTGCGGGCAACTGGATTCAAAATTTGGAAGTCATGCACATGTCCATTCTTGAAAACCAAGACTCATGGTTTGCCTTCATGCTGTCTTCCCACATCATGTGACTTTTGAAGGACATCACCTGTCGAGGAGTGCTAATCCCAAATGTTGCCAGTTGATTTTGGAAGAAAGATGGTGACATTTCATACTCTATGGCTGGAATTCTCCGGGCGTTCGTTGCCGGCGGGATTCTCTGGTCCTGCCGGCATCGCACCCTCTCCTGCAGGTTTCCCGGTGGCATGGGGTGGCTTCAATGGAAATTCCCATTGACGGCAGCGGAAACAGAGAATCCCTCTGCCAATGAACAGCATGCCACCTCCTGCCGCCGAGAAACACACAGCTGGGAGGCTGGAAAATCTCACCCTACATATTATTTGAGGCCTCAGAATTAATTTTTATCATTTATGTGGCTCTATTCTTTAGTACCAAATGCAAAACCTCATACACAGCGGCAATTTCTGATGATAAAGGATGTGGTTTCATGAGCCAGATCTGAAAATTGGAATTTTATGATTGTAATATATTATTCTAAATTGAACTTTATAAATTTTAATACCATGAAAGCATCCAGTGCTACTTAAGATGGCATTTTACCAGTAGCTGCATACAGTGAATTTTTTTGTGCCTTGGGTGGGCTAACCTAAAGCGTGAATTGGCTCATTGGGGACACTAATCAAGTGGCATGGACAAGCGATATGCACAGGTATTACTTCTTATGCAAATAAAGATTGTTTCGACATGTATCCAAACCTGATTTACTAAATGAAGGAAATGTAGTTGACCAAGTATATCTGTCTTAATGTTTACAGGTTAAACCCCAAAAGAAAACCCAGTCTCAGTAGGTATGTATATATGCTATTTATCATTAATGGAGTCTGTAATTCCACCAGTGTTAAGAACGCTACAATAATGGTGTAGTGTGCTAACATCTGAGTCACCAATAAGCTGTGCAATGGAATTGTAGCATGTCCACAATTCTCCACATTGTGATTTCTAGATCTTTTAGTATAGATCTTGAACAGAGTCACAACACAGCATCTCATGTTGGTTAACTGTAGAGCAAAACTCAATTGTCCTCTTGATTGAGATTGATTTAGGTTATAAGAAGACTTAAAAAATAGAAAGTACAAGAACAATTGCTAAATCCAAAACTAATCAATGTCCTCCAGTTTGAGCTAAATAGTTTTGTGGATTTCTAGTTATCCTTCATTTAAAAACTACAGCTTCTGACAATTATATGACAAATTTGAGCCTCAAAAGCATTGAGCCCTGTTTGTTGGTTCCAAGATATTTTCCCTAAGCATCAATTACCCTGAAGAGCTTTAATTTCATTATTACAATATGTTGTTTATTGTTCCTTGATTTTATTGCCAATAAATTGATGTACCTTGCAATGGTCACCATTTTCATATGCTGTGTAACAGCTATGGAAATGCATTAGACACTTTAGTCAAAAGCTAATCTTAATCAACTAGTTAGGAGCCTACCTATGCAGGGGATGTATATGTTGCCTCTTAGATATATTAATGCCACTGATAATATCATCTGATTTACTGGCTGGTGAAAAAAATTGGGTCACATTAGTTCACTAAAGTGGCACTTTATGTTTCTATCCTGTTCCCCCTTTCTTTCCAGAATTCCCATTACTAAACATTTGTACAGACATATGGGATAAGTCAGAAATTCACCATGTGAGCATTTGTGTCCTAACACACAATAATGATCAGCTGCTTCTTTTTAATTTTTGCATCAACATTGCCAACTTTAAACCTTTATAAGCCTACAAAAATTTTGAAAAATGTGTGTTTTTGATATCCATAACAACATGCCCTTGCAGAATCCACAAGGAACTGTGGGGATTCGAGCCAACCTTGGAAACCTCAAGGTTAAAGATTGATTTAGGATGCCCACAAAAGACGATCTAATATTGCCCTAATATTAAATTGTCAGAAGATGTTCAAAGTTATTTGTTTGGAAGTTCAGCTCAATTCTGACAAATTGGTAACTAATTGTTAATTAAATTGATGGCAGGTTATTTTGACCAACGTTTATATAAACAGAAGATCGAAGGACATTTTTCAAATCTTTATATCGGAATCTAATTTTAGATTATTCAGCTATTCATCATTTCAACAGGTGCCTTAAAATAAATTTAACATCAAATTTATTAGATTAAAATGTGAAATTTGTTTGTTTATTTACAATTACTTTACAGATTTGTCTTTCAGTTAATAGATAATTGATGAACACTTGAGGTTTTTGTGGAAGTTGGAGAAAGTTATGACTTTAATTACACCCTCTTCATCGTTGGATTGACCATCAAATCCACCCAATACTACTTTTGTGTGCTTCCTTTTGCTTGTTTTCTGTCTTCCAGTTTGCTCTTCCTTTGTGCAGATAAACTGCGTGAGTTTTGCCCATTTCCCATTTGGCACACGTTCTCTGTTCCATGCTTATTGCTTTATTTTTACTGTCATCAGCTCTGTTGCTGCATGAATGCTGTTACTTTAGTTACTCACTTTGTCCCCTCAGCTGATACCAAACTTTTCTGTACGCATTCTGTATGATGCTGGAAATTTGAAACAAAAACTGGAAGTATCAGTAACACCCAAAAAGCCATGCAGCATTTGTGGAGCGACCAAAAGGTGACATTTAGGCTAGGATTCTCCGTTCCCCACTGCTAAGATAAGGAATCCCGATCAGGCAGATAATCACACGTCAGCCCAAAAATGAGTTCAGGGGTGGATGGCAGACCCCTTCCCCAGTCTCCAGACCCGCCCTGTCGGCCACAGCGTTCTTCCTGCTCAGGATTAAGGCCAGGAAAGCTTTCCCTTTCCTCACATTAACTCCCTCAGTCCTATGCTTTTAAAATGGCTGCTTTTGAAGTGTCACTTGAAAATCCTTGAAATCCCCTGAGATCCTTTGAAATGCTTAGCATTCTCTCAGTTTCACAGTGTAGTACCATTAACTATTCTTTGATTGACAGCTTAATGGTTTAAACACAGCTGCCAGGATGTGTGTTTATTTATCTTCCCTTTCATGCTTGAATGCATCTGAATGCTTTCTGCCCTTAGAAAAGAGGAAGTGAAAGCACTTAGCTGCTGGGAGTGTGTGGGTGGGGGGTGCTGGGTCACCCTCACACGTTTGTGGTTTGGTTGAGGGGGGTGACCTGTTAATCCTGTGGTGGAGGTAGATGGTGCCTCCCTTTAATGAGGGGTTTGGGGTTCTACTTTTGTCAGTTGGGGGGGGTGGGGGAGGCCTGTTTCTGAACGCTGGGATCAGGGTGCCCGTTCAAAATGGCGGCCCAACACCAGTAAGTGCTAGAAAACCAGCATGTTCACTGCTAGGCCTTATTTTGCATAGCAGAGGTCTGTAAGTTCCACCTTTGCTACACTCCTAGCTCCCAGCAGGACACAGTCCCGATTCTCCGCTGGCGGAAGCACTTAGTTTCTGGAATGGAGAATTCCACCCTTAATGTCTAGTTTTTCAGAATTGGTCTCTGTTGGAGTGAACTACTTTCTTGTTTTAATTAGCTGTGTTACTTTAAACTAGAGTATCAATATGTGCAGGGTCAGGTTTTTTTGAGACATCATGCATTGTGATTCTATTGTGTGTGCTCAGACACATTTCCAGTATATGCTCAGCATACAGAGTCTCACATACTTCGTAATTATCCCTTCGATCTCCGCATTCCATGCATAGCACTAATAAATCATGGTACATCAAAGACATAAAAGTGGTATCAGAATAACAGCATTTTGCCTGCAGAATGCTCTTAGATCATCTCACTTTCTTCTAATAATTTTATTATCTTGGTTATATTGCCCTCTTAAGCCCTTCCCACCATTTTATTAGCATTAACACCAGTGCACAATTTAATATATTCCAACCTATCGCATGCATAGCTGAGAGACTTTTAAACATTCTATACCGCCCTTTATCTGAGAAGATATCCTTGCCTTAGGCTCACTTGCACACTGCATTCCATGCTCAGTAGAACATTGTTTTAACTCATTGTTGCTGATCCATTGACAGCCAAGGCATTGGATGTGAACTCTTGTTTCCACAGTATCTAAACAAAACATTGTCTTGTATACTCTCCGCAGACCTGCTCAACTTGCTATGTTTGAAACATTTTCTATTTGTGTTTTAGGGTTCTTCCAGCTGCAGTATTGTGCTTTTTTATTTATGTTGCCTAATTAATTATCATTTCTCTTTCCGAAAGATCTGTGTTGAAGATGTCCTGCTGCTCTCTTAAACATGATTTCCATTTTTCTTCAGACTATTCACTTTCGTTGCTCTCTCTTGTGTTTTCCCAGACCTGGACCAGATTTCCTAGCCATATATTTCTTTCTTGGCATTTATCTGCAACTGTTGACTTATTTTACATAGATTCCTCCTTGTGCACTCTCATTCCAAAGACATCCAATCTCTTCGATTCTCATTTGTTTTACAATGTCTTTCATCCATCACCTTGGTTTCATTAGTCATCAAAAGCAATGTTTCTCTTTATCTTGTTCTTGCAGCCCATGCAACTTCCAAGGTATATTAAGTCATCCACACTTCAATTTCTTAACACTTTTCACTTGATTCTTTCTCCATTCATCTGTGCTCTTCTTTGTGCAATCTATGATTTAGATCTTTGGAAAGCTGCCAATGAGCTACTTTTCTTCATCCTTCATCAATCAGCTTCTTGGTTGTTTTGAGAATGGCAACCAATGAGAATATAAACACCCTTCACAATTTTAAGGTGGCTTACTATGTGGCCTAACCTTCCCTTATAGTAAAAGCAGAAAATGCTGGAAATACTCAGCTGGTCTGATAGCATCTGTGAAGAAAGAAACAGCTAACATTTCAGGCCAAGAACTGCCTCATTTTCCCTTAATGCTTTGGGTCAGTAATTCACTAGCTTTCTCCCTAATACATCACTTATTATTTGTCACCTGACAATATTAAAGAAAATAACCAAAACCCCGACACAATCCCCTCTGAACCATTCGAACATTTTTCATTTAAATTTCAAACATTTTTAGCTCCCTTACATAAATTATCATCGTAGTCTGGCAATCATTAAAGTTAACCCAATGATTTTTTTAAATTCGCTATGGGGATGTGGGCATTGCTGACTGAGCTAGCATTTATTGCCAATCCCTAACTGCCCCCCATTTCAGAGAGCATCTGAGAGTCAACCACATTGTGGTCTGGAGTCACACTGTAGGCCAGACCAGGTAATGATTTCCTTCCCTCAAGGATATTAGCAAACAGTCTCATTAGACTTTTAATTCCAGATTTTTTAAAAATGTAATTCAAATTTCACCATTTGCCGTGGTGGGATTTGTACCCAAGTCCCCTGATCTTGTTCTGGGTCTCTACTGGTCCAGTGACAATACCACTACGCCACTGCCTCCCCAGGTTACTCCATGTTTCCCAACAACATCACTATTTGTTCCAAGTTATATGCATATTTCAAATATACAGAACATTGATGTTTGCCATGTACCTTTCGATTGTTCAATTTTAAACATCTGCTCAGGTCACCATATCCACTTTTGAAGTTATGCTGACTTCACCTCAGACTTGTAATCCTATGTCCCACTGAGGAACACTTTAACAAATGTTGCCCCTGGCCCACTAGACAGACTAAATTCCTTCACACCTTCCTCACCTCCTTTTTGTGTAATGGAATTATTGCTCTCAGTTTCCAAAACAATGACACTCTCCCATTCTTAGTTTGTGGATGGTGTGGAGAAGCTCCTTGACTTCAACGGTTCATCCCCATTTGTCTTTAAGTACTTTAATGGCAGTTCTAAATAAGTGGTTTCCTCTTTGTTCTCCCGGTAAAGTGTAATCAATGAGCAGTTCTGGGCATCACACCTTAAAAAGAATATATTGGCCTTGGAAGGAGTTCAGCATAGGTTAACAAAAATGATATCAAGATCCAAGGGTTAAATTATGGTGAGAGATTACACAAACTAGGATTGTATTCCCTGAAATGTAGATGGTTGAGAGGTGGTTCAATCAAACTTTTCAAGTTATTAAGAAGAATTGATAGGGTAGATAAAGATGAACTATTTCTGCTGATTGGGGAGTCTGTTGTTAATTCTGCATGACCCTCAATTTTCCCAATGATCGCATCGTGCTTTGGCTGTTATGGCCTATTTAATATGCCAGTTAAGTCATTTTACTAGCATTTTCCTGAATGGATTGCCAGGACACCAGGCTGAGGAGAAAGCTGTATGAATTCAAAAAGGTTAATTGTTGTGCAGAGTTACTAAAGTTAATGCTGCCAGTGGAAGCTGTCTTCTTTCTCATCCTTCATTGTTGCACAATCTCTTTCCCCAAGTATTTTCTTCTCTGCTGGGAGAAATCTGACTTTGGATTGCCTTATTGTACCCTTGAGAATAATCAGCATTTGAGTCAGCAGTTGGCAAAGAGGTCTTCAACATCGACATTGCATTGCTGTCAATGATGCTGATCACAAACTGGTGGACAGGAAATTATGCAGCTATATTAAGCTATGAGAAAAAGATCCCAAATCAGATTTTCCTAATTCTTCCATTTGATGCATTAACTAAGTGGTACGAGTAATGGACATTAAAAGCTATAGCACTAGGTCTTGGTAATATTTCCTTGAACCAGAAATTCTACCAAAATGTGAGTGAGTACAACTATAATTCTGTGTTGTGATATGTTCCTGTTTATTTGGAGTTCAGTGTACTATTGAAAGAAGTCTTGTTTCCAACCATGTTGAAAACTTGCGAAAATATTCAAAAGTTCACAAATAAATCCTTAATATGGCATGCCAACCCTAGATCTCTGAACTAATCCTAGAATTATCACCTCTATTTGTTGTCATTTTTGTTTAATTTTCTTTCTGTTTTTAACACTACTTATTGAATTTCTAGTCGTCTCCCTCCCAGTCCCGGCTCACCAACATCACCCTCGCTGCCCATGGTTTCAGCACCTTCAAGTCCAGTACCTGTTTCCTCAACCTCCAGCGACTCCTCCACTGCCAGGTGTGGTACAATTTTTTTTTTAACTGTTAATTTCTTCGGTGTGTGAGGAGAAACCCAACCCTCCTCCAAAAGGTTTTACAGTTTTGTTAATTGTGTGTATACGTCAGGGCTCAGGTTTTCACTTCTGGGTTGGGTGCACATTGACAGGAGAATTCTGTGAATCCAGTCTTTAAAAATGGCAACCCAGACATTGGATTTTTGTTTGGGTCGGGGAAGAAGCTGGGTTAGACCAGCTTTGCGTGGGCGACCTGGAAAGAACTGAGGAGGAGGTCGGCTACGGAGGCAGACTAGGTGGGAGGCCTTCCTCAGCGACCCGACAGTGTACAAAGTTTAAAAATAAAGAATAAAATATCCCTCCAATCCTAACCAGCACTCCCCTACCGCCACCCCCACCACATACACACGAACATACTTCTCATTCCCCACCAACCCCAAATGGCCCCTATTTCCCGCCATGCTAACCTATGCCCCTCAAGCCTCCTCCCATGACCTTCATGCTGCCTCATGCCCCACTAATGCCCTCTTCCCCCATGGCCCTTTATAGCCCCTATGTAATTGAAGTGGCAACCCATCCCTCACCCACCCATCACCCTTTCCCCTTGCATCTATCATGCCAACATACCTGGTATCTACTATCTGCATACCTCAGGACCAATGTAGTGCTGAGATAAAATAAAGTTCTCTGTAAAAAATTGCTCTAAGTGTCTATTGCAGTCTCCACTATTGAAAAAAACATTCTCCATTAAAAAAAACCTCATTTAATACATTTATGTTCTCTCAATTAAATAAAAGCCGAATAACAGCAAACATTTCATTCAAGCGCAAAATCCCTTCTTTTTAAAAAAAATAATTTTTATTAAGGTTGTCACAGAATATCAATAACAAAATGAAAAAGGAACCCAACAGGGTTAAATACAAAACAGTCAAAAAATAACCCTCCATATCCCCCTCCCCCTGTACGGAAATAATAAATTAACACCCCAACTTAACACAGAGCCAACATAGCACGTATATACACCCCCTCAGATCCCCCAGTGTAAATAAACAAATAAAGTAAACTTGTCCCATCCTCGATCTCCTCTCCCAACTCCTCCTCCCACTTACCTTTCACCTCCACCACCGAGACCGCCTCCTCCTCCTGCATCACCTGGTAAGTTTCTGAGATTTTCCCCACTCCCGCCCACCCCCCGAGAGCACCCTGTCCTGTACTGTGCGTGGCAGCAGCCGCTGGAATTCCACCACCTGCCGCCTGGCAAACGCCCTTACCTGTAAGTACCTGAAGGTGTTCCCCGGGGGGAGCCCATACTTCTCCAACTCACCCAGGCTTGCGAACTTCCCGTCCACAAACAGGTCTCCCAACCTTCGTATCCCTGCCGTATGCCACCCTGAAAACCCTCCATCTGTTCTCCCTGGGACGAACCGGTGGTTCCCCCGTATTGGGCTCCACACCGACCCCCCAACTTCCCCTCTGTGCCTCCTCCACTGCCCCCAGACTTTGAGGGCAGCTGCCACTACCGGGCTCGTGGTATACCTCCTTGGAGGGAGCGGCAGCGGCGCCGTTGCCAGTGCCCCCAGACTCGGACCCACACAGGACGCCGTCCCCAGCCTCTTCCATGCAGCCCCCTCCCCCTCCATCACCCACTTGCGCACCATTGTCGCATTGTACAGCGGCCCAGTAGTACATACAGAGATTGGGCAGCGCCAGCCCCCCCCATATCTCTACTCTGTTCCAGGAACACCCGTCTCACCCTCGGAGTCCCTCGCGCCCACACAAACCCCATTATGCTCCTGGTCCATAAACCCCCTTAGCCGCCGCTGGCTTCCTACCCGTCCTAGACCTGGAGCGATCCAGTGCCGGATCCAACACCATGTTAAAGTCTCCCCCCATTATCAGGCCGCCCACTTCCATATCTGGCATCCGACCCAACATGCGCCGCATAAAACCAGCATTGTCCCAGTTCGGGGCATGCACATTGACCAGTACTACCCTCTCTCCCTGCAGCTTACCACTAACCATTACGTACCTATGGCTATTGTCTGCCACAATGCTCGATGACACCTTCTTTCCCACCAAGATCGCCACCCCTCGATTTTTGGCATCCAGCCCCGAATGAAACACCTGACCTACCCACCCTTTCCTCAATCTTACCTGGTCTGCCACCTTCAGGTGTGTCTCCTGGAGCATGACCACATCGCCTTCAGCCCCTTCAGGTGCGCGAACACGCGGGCCCGCTTGACCAGCCCGTTCAGTCCCCTTACATTCCAGGTTATCTGCCGGCTCAGGGGGCTACCCTCCCCCGCCAACTAGCCATAACCCCTCCTCGGCCAACCACGTGCCCGCACCTCACGCCTGGCCCGTTCCCCACTGCGGCAGACCCCCGTCTCAAACCCCCCCGCACTCGCTCCAGCTCCCCCTTGACCATAGCAGCAGCAAATTGATACCCCCCTCCCCCCCCCGGCTAGGACCCCTCTGAGCTGCTTTACTCCCCCCATTGTACTTACGCAAGTCAGCTGACTCCTGCTGACCCCGGCCACTCCCGCCTCTCCTTCAACTCCTCCCATTGTGTGTCACACCCTCCTCTTCCATTCCCCATCCGCAGGCTCTCCACCACCCCCTTCCATCCCAAGCGTGGGAAAGAACCCTCGCTTCCCCACCCCGGCCCCACCCCCTCCAGTCTTCAGCGCAGGAAAAAGCACGCGCTTACCACCTACCGGGCCCCGCCACCTCTGACGCAGCTCCTTTTACAGGCCCAGTCCCCTCAGCCCCGACGCGGGCCTCCCCCTCACCCGCGGGGCCCCATCACACTGCCGGCCATCCATCCCTGTTCCATTTGCTTACCCCCCTCCAAGAGCCCCCCCACGACCAACCCAACCAAAATAGTGCCCAACCCGCCCTAACCACCCTCACCGAACCAGAAAGAGAAAAACCATGAGCAAAGGACCCCCCTCAAAAAGTAACATATCAGCGCAATCCCCAAACGCCCATCTCGACCCTCAATCTGTGTCCAACTTCTCGGCATGAACAAAGGTCCACGCCTCCTCCGGAGGCTCAAAATAATGGTGCCGGTCCTTGTAGGTGACCCACAGTCGCGACGGCTGCAACATGCCAAACTTCACCCCCTTCTTGTGCAGCACCGCCTTCGCTTGATTGTACTCGGCCCTCCTCCTTCGCCACCTCCGCACTCCAGTCCTGGTATATTCGAACCTCCGCGTTCTCCCACCTGCTGCTCCTCTCCTTCTTGGCCCACCTGAGCACACACTCCTGATCAGCGAACCGGTGAAACCGCACAAGAACCGCCCGCGGAGGTTCGTTAGCCTTGGGCCTCCTCGCCAGCACTCTATGGGCCCCTTCCAGCTCCAGGGGCCCCTGAAAGGACCCCGCTCCCATCAGGGAGTTCAACATGGTGACCACATAGGCCCCCACGTCCGGCTCCTCCAGCCCCTCCGGGAGGCCCAGAATCAGCAAGTTCTTCCGCCTCGATCGATTCTCCATCTCCTCGAACCGCTCCTGCCATTTCTTGTGGTGCGCCTCCACTTTTACCGCCAGGCCTAAGATCTCGTCCTCATTGTCGGAGATCTTTTGTCGGGCCTCGCGGATCGCCACCCCCTGAGCCGTCTGTGTCTCCAGCAGCTTATCGATAGAAGCCTTCATCGGCTCAAGCAGGTCCGCTTTAATCTCCCTAAAGCAGCGCTGGATAACCTCCTGTTGCTGCTGCGCCCACTGCATTCACGTTGCCTGGTCCCCGCCTGCCGCCATTTTGGTCTTCTTCCCGCGCATCTTCTTCGGGTCCACCACCACTTTTTTAGTCGCCCCGCTCCTGGTAAAAGCCATATACTGTCGGGGAACTATTGTACTCCTTCCCACAGTGGGAAACGTCTAAAGAATGCCGTTGGGGGCCCTGAAAAGAGCCCAAAAGTCAGTTTTTTGCGGGAGCTGCCGAACGTGCGACTTAGCCGCATAGCCGCAACCGGAAGTCGCAAAATCCCTTATAACAACAAGCAGTGGAATTCATAATCCCACAACAAGGAGTCTATAATCACTTGTAGCTGTGAATCAAACTGTGAAATGGCAGGCATTCCACTGTGGCAGTGGATGGCTGTGAAGTCAGTCTTGCAGCACTAATTCAGTCATTATTTATGTCAACAGAATTAAATAGTAAGCAAGTCTGCTTCAATTACCAGAATATTTTTCCAAGATTTAAAGGACAGGGCTTTTAAATGCCTTAACAACTTGATAGCTCCCATCTACAGGTGTTCCTGAGTTTTTAAGGTCCCTTTGACAGTTGATTTTGATAGATCTGTTGACTGTTTCAATGAGCTTGTCAGTAATGTGTTAATGCACTTTCTATGCACATTTATGCCTACTTTTAACAATTCCAACGTATATCTGAAATCCTCAAAAGTGTCCCGGAACCAGATCCAAAGCTATACCTTATCTTTCCAAAGGGGTTTCTCCGGCTATCCAAACAAATTCAAAAAGTTTAGACTTGTGCTTAGCAGGGCTGCATGGCGGTACAGTGGTTAGCACTGCTGCCTCACAGCACCAGGGACCCGCGATTGAGTCCGGCCTTGGGTGGCTATCTGTGTAGATTGCACATTCTCCCCGTGTCTGCGTGAGTTTTCTCATGTTGCTCCGTTTTCTTCCCACAGTCCAAAGATGTGCAGGTGCCACCATGCCGCCCTGCTAAGCACAAGCCTAAACTTTGTGAATTTGTTTGGATTGGCCATGCTAAATTGCACTTAGTGTATAATGTTGTGCCAGTTAGGTGGATCGTTCATGATAAATGTGCGTGGCTGCGGAGATGGGGTGGAGGAATGAGCCTAGGTAGAGTGCTCGTTTGAAGGGTTGGTGCAGACTCAATGGGCCAAATGGCCTCCTTCTGCACTGTAAGGACTCAAATCTGCATACTTCAGGTTATACACTTCAAGGCTACCAGAATGCCACTTCTGTGGAAGCAAAGTGATGATCTATATGGTCAGCTACCTCCATAAAATAGATAACATGAAAATTGAAATTGCGATGCTCTGGGACTTGGGATTTTCAGCCGCTTGCGCTATTCTCACCATGATAGAGAGGCATGTCAACATGATGAAAATCTGGACCGAGGAGTCTGACTCAATTTGATGTTGATATTTTTTTTCACAAAGGTAACCTTGTGTTATTAATTTACGACTATGAGGGGAAAAGACTAAGCTATGGTTTATGTTTCTGTAGCTATTTGAAAATCAGTTTTAAGAGTGAGATTTTCTTTTCAGCAGAATTTATGGTATTTTTTTTCATATGTATGTGGCCCTTTAATAGTTGTGACTATTTCTTCAGTGTAAGATATGACTTCATAGAGGAATGATACCTGGTATAAATGCAAAATAGCTTGTCAGTAAATGCAATTTTTTTGTTTTAGATTGATGGTTAAATGTGGCAAATCTAATCAACCAATGAGATTTGCATATCCAGACTGGAAAGTCTTGATTAAGTATTGCAAGATAAATAATTTTGGAAATGTATTACTATTTCATTAGTAATGATGTGCATTGTATTTTCAATTTAATGAAAACATATCCTTACTATAAAGTATATTAAACATTTTGCTAAGGGCTGTAATGATTAATTATATAGTATAATTTTCATTCTTGATATCCTCTGCCAAACCATGTAAATGTATATGAAGAAACAAAGGGTTCAAGTGTACAAGCATGTTTCCAAGTATATTTACTGTTTCACCATTGATCAATGGCTATTAACCTCAATGGCTGTCAACAGACCTCTTCGCTGTACCAAATAACTAACTTTCAATTTCTAATAAGTCATTGACATGTCATTGCAAAGGTTGTATGATTCTTTCTGCTTGACACTTGTTTTTATATAATTGTCAGCCTTTTCCATTGTTTCCAGAATTACTCAAAAGATCCGAGATTCTGGTAATATAATATTCAGTACAGAAACAAAGTCGCAAACATGAGCTGAAGTCTCTTGATGCTCTCTCTCCCATAAGAAGGATCTTGTCTCACAGCTATCTGCACCCACCTAACTGTAAATCTGATGGTTTGGCTGTTAAATGTAGACCAGAGTATTTCATTTACAACATCCAGGAAATCCTAGATTGAATAAAAATAAATACAGAGTGCAAAACGTTCAATGAATGTTGCCCTACGCACCCGTGTACTCCAGTCCTTTGATTAAGAATGTCCAACATTTCATCAGTTTGGCTCTGTACACACGCACATATCATCTTTTACAATTTTAGGTAATATTATTTTCATGGTAATCTTGTATTGGTTATTGTATTCATTATTCATTTTCTTTCATGATGCAGAACAGGGTTATGCAAATTGATGGTCACTGATGTCTTACAATCTCAATATGATTCTTTAAATAGTCATGTCGACACTGTCTATAATTTTTGCCCTGACCACTGGCATAATTAAAATATTACAAAATATCGACCAGAGCTGCAGAATAACCTCCACCTCATTTGGGATTTTTCATGCCCACCTAAAAATGCAGGTGGGACCTCTGGTCAATTCTCCATCCAAAAGGTGACATCTTCAACTGTGCAAGACACCTTCAGTATTGCATTGAAGTTGAAACTAAGGCTAGTGGTTTGAACTCCAATTATGTTCATTGCGAGGGCATCCCAAATCCCAGCAGGGGAAATTGACTGAACTGTTTATTTTTGTGATTTTGAAAAATGTGAGAAAGAATTTTCACCTGGTGAAGAAATTTTTTATTTAAAAAAATTAATTTAGTGTACCCAATTCATTTTTTTCCAATTAAGGGGTAATTTAGCGTGTTCAATCCACCTATCCTGCACATCTTTGGGTTGTGGGGGCGAAACCCACGCAAACACGGGGAAAATGTGCAAACTCCAGAGCCGGGATTGAACCTGGGACCTCGGTGCCGTGAGGCAGCAGGGCTAACCCACTGCACCACCGTGCTGCCCTCTGGTGAAGAAAATTGTTGTAAATTATTGAAATAAAACATTTATCAAATTTTAAAACACACAAGAAAAAGAATAGTGTCATGTGAGGGTACCTTTAAGACATGGATGTTTAAGCAATGTACCTTTAAGAAAACAGAGATATCATAGAGTGGGTGGAGCTCAGTTCAGTTCAGCCATTTTTGCAGTTGAGTTTTGGCAGGTTTTTAGTTTCAGTTTTGAAAAGAGCTGGGTGTGTGTCTGTGTTTTGCAGTGAACTGGATGTCTGCCATAAAAGACCATCTCAGGATCATTTGGATGATTTAAACTTATAATAGTGAAGCCTTTAACCTAATGTGATTTTGTTTAAAGGTGTTAAGTCTCTTGGAAGTTGTTCCGGTTGCGGCGATGCGGAGCTAAGCCGCACGTTTCGGCAGCTCCCGCGACAACGGACTTTCGGGCTCTCTAGAGGAGCCCCAACGGAACTTTTTTAGATTTAATCCCGTGTGGGAAGGTGCAGTGAAGTCCCCCCTCACAATATATGGCAGAGATCAGCGGTGGAACGACGAGGAAAGAGGCCCTAGAGCAGAGACCAAAACGAGGGGAAAAAGGCAAGATGGCGGAGAGCGAGCAGCCTGGGGGCCAGACCAGCAGAAGTTCCTCAAGCGATGTGTGGAGGGGCTGCAAAAGGAGGTGCTGGCGCCAATGCTGTTGGCGATCGAGGGGCTGAAGGAGACCCAGGCGGTGGAGCTTTGTGAGGTGAATGATGAAGTAAATACCAACGAGGACGGGATCCTGGGCCTGGCGGTAAAAATGGAGGCACACGAGGCGGTGCACAGGAGGTGGGCCGAGAGAATTGAGGTCCTGGAGAACAGGTCGAGGAGGAAGAACCTCCGGATTCTGGGTCTTCCCGAAGGAGTGGAGGGAGCTGATGCCGGGGCGTACGTGAGTACGATGCTCCATTCGCTGATGGGTGCGGAGGCCTCTCCGACCCCCCTGGAGCTGGAAGGGGCTCACCGGGTCCTGGCGAGGAGACCCAAGGCTGATGAGCCGCCAAGGGCGATAGCGGCAAGGTTCCATCGCTTCGCGGACAAAGAAAGTGTGCTGAGATGGGCCAAGAAGGTGCGGAGCAGTAGATGGGAGAACGCGGTGATCCGAGTATACCAGGATTGGAGCGCGGAGGTGGCAAAGAGGAGAGCTGGCTTCAACCGGGCCAAGGCGGTGCTGCATAAAAAAAGAGTCCGGTTCAGCATGCTGCAGCCTGCGCGACTGTGGGTCACTTATCAGGACCTACACCATTATTTTGAAACGCCAGAAGAGGCTTGGACCTTTATTCAGATGGAAAAACTGGACTCGAACTGAGGGGATGTGGTTGTATATGGGGTTGTAAATATGGGTAAAGAATATTTCATGGGTGGGATGATGGATGGGGATGTGGGTATAGTTCTGGTTAAAATTCCTAAAATTTCCTTTTTTCTTTTCTGTAGACAAGATGATGATGATGGGGAATGTGGGCGTCGGTGCTGTAGGGAGGTGACACTCGGGGATGAGGGAACTGGGATAATGGCCGCAACAGGAGCTGCGCCATAGGGGGCGGGGCTGGTTCAGGAAAGCGCGGGCCTTTTCCCGCGCCAAAATGGGGGGGGATGGAGGAAGGTAAGGAGGAGGAGAGACTCCCACGAACCGGCGGAGGTCGGAGTATTTCCGCCTGTATCGAGGGACGAGGCAGGGATGCCCCCTGTCCACTCTGCTATTCACATTAGCAATTGAACCTTTGGCCATGGCGTTAAGGGAGTCAGGGAAATGGAAGGGGGTGGTTCGAGGGGGAGAGGAACATAGAGTGTCGCTGTACGCAAACGACCTGTTGCTGTATGTGACGAATCCAGTGGAGGGGATGATTGAGGTAATCCAGATCCTACGGGAGTTTGGAGACTTTTCGGGCTATAAGCTCAATGTGGGAAAGAGTGAGCTCTTTGTGATCCATCCGGGGGACCAGGGAAGAGGGATAGACGACCTACTGTTGAGGAGGGCGGAAAGGAGCTTTCGATACTTGGGGATTCAGGTAGCTAGGAGCTGGGGGGCACTGCACAAACTTAATTTGTCGCGGTTGGTGGAACAGATGGAGGAGGATTTTAAAAGGTGGGACATGTTGCCACTCGCTGGCGGGTAGGGTACAATCGGTTAAAATGGTGGTCCTCCCGAGATTTCTTTTTGTATTCCAATGCCTCTCAATTGTGATCACTAAGGCCTTTTTTAAGAGGGTAAGCAGGAGCATTATGGGATTTGTGTGGGCGTGCAAGACCCCGCGGGTAAGGAGGGGGTTCTTGCAGCGTAGCAGAGACAGAGGAGGGTTGGCGTTGCCGAATTTGGGTGGTTATTATTGGGCAGCCAACGTGGCAATGATCCGTAAGTGGGTGATGGAGGGAGAGGGGGGCGGCGTGGAAGAGATTGGAGATGGCGTCCTGCAAAGGAACAAGCCTGGGGGCGCTGGTGACGGCACCGCTGCCGCTCTCGCCGACGAGGTACACCACGAGCCCGGTGGTGGCGGCAACGCTAAAGATCTGGGGGCAGTGGAGACGGCAGAGGGGTGCGACGGGAGCCTCGGTGTGGTCCCCGATTAGAGACAACCATCGGTTTGTCCCAGGAAGGATAGACGGGGGGGTTTCAGAGCTGGCATCGGGCAGGGATTAGAAGAATGGGGGACCTGTTCATTGACGGGACGTTTGCGAGCTTAGTGGCGCTGGAGGAGAAGTTTGGGCTACCCCCGGGAAACGCTTTCAGGTACATGCAAGCGAGGGCGTTCGTGAGGCGGCAGGTGAGGGAATTTCCGCTACTCCCGGCACAGGGGATTCAAGATAGGGTGATCTCGGGCGTATGGGTTGAGGAGTGCAAGGTGTCGGCGATATATCAGTAGCTGAAAGAAGAGGGGGAGGCTTTGGTAGAGGAGCTGAAGGGTAAATGGGAAGAGGAGTTAGGGGAGGAGATTGAGGAGGGGCTATGGGCTGATGCCCGAAGTAGGGTTAATTCCTCTTCAGCGTGTGCCAGGCTTAGCCTGATACAATTTAAGGTGGTTCATAGAGCGCTTATGACGGGGCGAGGCTGAGTAGGTTCTTTGGGGTGGAGGACAGATGCGGGGGGTGCTCAGGAAGTCCGGCGAACCATGTCCATATGTTTTGGTCATGTCCGGCACTGGAGGGGTTCTGGAGGGGAGTTGCAGGAACAGTGGTGAAAGTCCGGGTCAGGCCAAGCTGGGGGCTAGCACTATTTGGAGTAGTGGACGAGCCGGGAGTGCTGGAGGCGAAAGAGGCCGGCATTCTGGCCTTTGCGTCCCTAGTAGCCCGGCGAAGGATCTTGCTAATGTGGAAGGAGGCGAAGCCCCCCAGCGTGGAGGCCTGGATAAATGATATGGAAGGGTCTATCAAGTTGGAAAGGATAAAGTTTGCCTTGAGAGGGTCTGCACAGGGGTTCTGCACGCGGTGGCAACCGTTCCTAGACTATCTCGCGGAGCGTTAGATGAAGGTCGGACAGCAGCAACCCAGGGGGGCGATGGGGGGGGGACATCATTCGTGGGGGGGGAGGGGAGGGGGGAAGGGGGGTTCCTCTGGGGGGCATTTGAGCAAGAAAACACATGAATGATCCGGAAACTGGCATGTACGGGAAGAATCCAATCTACAAAGTTTTGTAGCTTATTGACTTGCCATGTTCATGTCTTGCCACACGAGTTCTTTTTCTTTTCTTTGTTACCGGGGGGGGGGGGGATTTGTAAGGTGCAAAATATTGTTATTGAAAAATTCTTAATAAAAACATTTTTAAAAAAAAGTCTCTTGGAAGTTTGAGGGAACATTTTAAGGAATTATTTACTGTTGCAATATTTTCTGAGTTATCTTTGAAGTAAGGGGTGTTAAGAGATCCAATGTTTATTTAAGATGTTAAGTTGAGTTCATGGAATAAACAGTGTTTTGTGTTTAAAAACCCACGTGTCCATAATTGTAATCCCACACCTAGGGAGAAAGCCGTGTGCGAGGAAAAGCAACAAATCCATTCAAGGGAAAGGTTGGTTGAACTCCATGTTAAATTTTGGGGTTCTGAAAACACCTCGCCCATAACAATTGGGGGCTCGTCCGGGATAAAAGTCTATCTATTGGAATGGCTTTTGTCAAATTAAAGACAGTGAAGGCTTGTTGCTTTTCCGGCGTGGTATTTTAGTTTAAGTGGGGAGAGTGTTGTGAACAATGGCTCTTTCAGAGGCTCAGAAGGTTTTGGGGGTGGAGAAGGTCACACGTAGTACTTTACGGACAGAAACGAAAAGCAGACTGTTAGATTTAGCAAGAACGTTGCAGTTAACATTACCTGACAAAATGTGAAAAGATGAGGTAATTATGGCGGTGGTTAAGCATTTAAAGTTGCCTGAGATAGAGTTTGACTCATTGGAAATGGCAAAAATTCAGTTGCAAATTAAACAGATGGAACATGAGAAAGAACTAAAGCGGCTGGCATACGAGAGAGAGAGGGGAAAAAGAAAGAGAAGGAGAGAGAGGGGAAAAAGAAAAGGAGAGAAGAAAGAAGAAAAGAAAGAATAGCCCTAGCAGAACAAAAAGAAAAAGAAAGGGAGATACAGATCAGGGAAAAAGATAAAGAGAGGGAGTTTGAACTTCAGAAAATGGCCATGAAACATGACAATCAGTTAAAATTGACAGACGTAACGGGAAACGTACAGTTCGATGATAGTGATGAGGATAGTGAGAAAGAGCGTCATAGTCGAAGGCTTGGTGGGGATCTCTTTAAATATGTCCAAGCATTGCCGAGGTTTGACGAGAAGTAAGTGGAAGCCTTTTTCATTTAATTTGAGAAGGTAGCTAAACCAATGAAATGGCCACAGGACATGTGGGTGTTACTGATTCAAACAAAGCTGGTAGGTAGAGCTAGTGAAGTGTTTGCATCACTACCGGAGTAGGTATCTGGAACGTATGAGGAGGTGAAGAAATCCATCTTAAGTGCATATGAGCTAGTGCCTGAAGCTTACAGACTAAGGTTTAGAAATTTAAGGAGAGAATTTGGTCAAACATACATGGAGTTTGAAAGGCTCAAACAGAGTAATTTTGGTAGGTGGATAAGGGCTTTGAAAATAGACCAAGCGTATGAAGCTCTCAGAGAAATTATACTTTTGGAGGAGTTTAAAAATTCAATTCCTAATGCAGTGAGAGCTCATGTGGAAGAACAGAGGGTTAAAACTGCGAGATTAGCAGTGGAAATGGCAGATGATTATGAATTAGTCCATCAATCAAAGATTGGTTTCCGACATCAGTTTTAGCTGGTGAGGGAGAGAAACTGGGGACATGAGAAATATTCAAGTGGTAAAGGTAAAGGTGATCTGATGGGAGACAACAAAGAGAGTGTACCTCCGATTTAAAAAGAAATCCAGGAGGGTGGAAAAGAAATGAAAAGTTTCAAATGTTTTCACTGTAATAAACTAGGCCATGTGAAGAAAAGCACTGGGAAGGCTGATGCGGTAAAACAGGATAAGACAGTGGTATTTGTTAGAGTGGTAAAGGTAAGCCCAAGAGAAGCGAAGGAGGTGCAAACGATTGTACAGCCTGTTCAAGAAGTCATTGTTAAGAAAGTGCCAAATGTCTTTAAAGAATTTTCTTGTGTGGGTAAAGTTTACTCATGTGTATCAGTAGGAGCAGGTAAAGAAGTCACAATTTTAAGAGATACAGGGGCTAGTCAATCTTTAATGGTAAGAGATGAGGAATTATGTAGTTTGGGAAAAATGTTGCCAGAAAAGGTGGTGATATGTGGAATTCAGGGTGAAAGGAGTAGCGTTCCATTATATAAGACAAGGTTGGAAAGTCCAGTGAAGAGTGGTGAAGTGGTAGTAGGAGTAATAGATAAACTATCTTGTCCAGGAATACAGTTTATCTTGGGTAATGATATAGCTGGATCGCAGATGGGAGTGATGCCTACTGTGGTTGATAAGCCAGTGGAAAATCAGTCAACTGAAGGGTTGAAGGATGAATATCCTGGGATTTTTCCGGATTGTGTAGTAACAACGTCACAAAGTCACAGGTTAAGACAAGAGGAGAAATCAAAGAGTGAAGATGAAGTTGAAGTGCAATTATCAGAAATGATTTTTGATCAGATGGTTGAAAAAGAACAAGAACAGGTGGAGGATTAGGCGGATATTTTTAGTTCCGGAAAATTGGCGGAGTTACAACAGAAAGATGTAGAAATAAAACGCGTATACCAGAAAGCATATACGGAAGAGGAATCTGAGAGTATACCAGAGTGTTATTACCGTAAAAATGATATCTTGATGAGAAAATGGAGACCTGTACATATGCAGGCGGATGAAAAGTGGGCAGAAGTTCATCAAGTAGTATTGCCGGTAGGGTATAGAAAGGAGGTGTTGCGAGTTGCACATGAGGTACCAGTGGGAGGTCATTTGGGAATAAGGAAAACTCAAGCTAAAATCCAGGAACATTTTTATTGGCCTGGACTGCATAAAGATGTAGTTAAATATTGTCAATCATGTCACACATGTCAAGTGATAGGGAAACCTCAAGCAGTGATAAAACCAGCACCCTTAATACCCATTCCAGCATTTGAGGAACCTTTTACAAGGGTCCTAATCGATTGTGTAGGACCGCTTCCTAAAACAAAAAGTGGAAATCAATATCTTTTGAATGTAATGGATGTGTCTATCAGGTTTCCAGAGGCCATTCCAGTATGTAATATTACAGCTAAAAGGATTGTGGAGGAGTTACTTAAATTCTTTACTAGATATGGACTACCCACAGAAATTCAATCGGATCAAGGAACAAATTTTATTTCAAAGTTATTCAAAGAAGTTATGGACAGCTTAGGAATAAAACAATTTAAATCAACTGCGTACCATCCAGAATCGCAGGGAGCGTTGGTAAGGTGGCATCAGACATTAAAGAAATGTTGAGGGTGTATTGTCAAGATTATCCAGAGGATTGGGATAAAGGAAACCCATTCGTATTGTTTGCAATTAGGGATGCACCTAATGAGTCTACCAAATTTAGTCCTTTTGAACTAATTTTTGGTCATGAGGTAAGAGGACCACTTAAATTGATTGAGGAAAAATTGGTGAGTGAGAAATCGGAAATTACACTATTGGATTACGTGTCAAATTTTAGGGAACGATTCAATAGAGCAGGCAAATTGGCTGGACAACATTTGAAAGTTGCACAAAATGTGATGAAACGGGTAGCGGACAAGAAATCCAAAGTTCGTAGTTTTGCCAGTTGGGATAAAGTTTTAGTGTTGTTCCCAGTTGTAGGGGAGCCTTTAAAAGCTAGGTTTTGTGGACCGTATTAGATTGAAAGGAAATTAAGTGAGGTGAATTATGTGGTAAAAACACCAGATAGAAGGAAGACTCACCGAGTGTGTCGTGTGAATATGCTTAAAAGGTACTTTGAAAGGGAAAGGGAGAAAAAGGAGGTTTTAATGATTCTAACTCAAAATGACGAACCAAATCGAGATGACTGTGAATTTGACATACCTCAAATTAAATTGGAAAATGAGGTTGTTCTTAAAAATTGGGATGAATTGTTGAGTTACCTTCCAGAGGAAAAACAAACTGACCTAAAAGAGTTATTGATATCACATGGGCAAGTTTGTAGAGATAAATTGGGAAGTGTTAAAATAGCTACACATGATGTCGATGTGGGAAATGCTGTTCCTATCAAACAACATCCATAGACTTAATCCTTTAAAATTGGCACAGGTTAACTGAGAGATTGAGAGTATGCTGAAGAATGGCATAATTGAAGTGGGTTGCAGCCAATGGAGCTCACCCATAGTGATGGTACCTAAACCAGACGGTACCCAACGGTTGTGTGTGGACTATCGAAAGGTGAATGCAGTTACAAGAATGGACTCTTATCCTATCCCACGTTTGGAGGATTGCATTGAGAAAGTGGGACAATCCACTTTTATTTCCAAATTGGATTTACTGAAAGATTACTGGCAAGTACCTTTATCTGAAAAGGCGAAGGAGATTTCAGCTTTTGTGACTCCAGATGGTATATACCAGTTCACAGTTATGCCATTTGGCATGAAAAATGCCCCAGCAACATTTCAACGGTTAACTAATACAGTCGTTTCAAGATTACCCAATTGTGCGGTATACATCGACGATCTGGCAGTTTTCAGCCAGACATGGAAAGAACATTTAAAACATCTGATGGAGTTATTCGATCGACTTCAGGAGGTGGGTTTGGTGATAAAGCTAGCCAAAAGTGAATTTGGAAAAGCCCAAGTCACTTTCCTTGGCCATACAATCGGACAGGGTCGACTGGTCCCACGGGATGTGGGGAGTTTCCAATACCCTCGACACGTCAGGAAATAATGCAATTTCTTGGTATGAGTGGATTTTACCGGAAATTTGTACCAAATGTTAGTAGTCTGGTCGACCACTGACGGACTTGCTCAAGAAGCGGAACAAATTCCAGTGGACAGCGGAGTGTCAACAGGTATTTGACGGCCTGAAGGCTGTGTTAACCACTGCTCCTGTGTTAGTCATCCCAAATTATACCAAACCCTTCAAAGTGGCTGTTGATGCGAGCGATGTGGGCGTAGGTGCGGTGCTTCTACAAGACAACGACGAAGGGCTAGAGCGGCCTGTTGGTTATTTTTCAAAGAAATTGAATTCTCACCAGAAAATATATTCGACGATTGAGAAGGAGACTTTGAGTTTGGTGCTGGCTTTGCAACGTTTTCACATTTATATGACCAGCAATCCATCTGACACCATTATATATACGGATCATAATCCTTTGACGTTTTTGGAGCGATTCTGGAATAAAAATGCAAGGCTGTTTCGATGAAGTTTGTTGGTACAGCCATTTAATTTAAAAATAGTACATGTGGCAGGACGGGAAAATGTGATAGCCGATGCTTTGTCACGAATGTGATCAATCGAGAAGGATTTTGGTTGGAGGAAGAAGAACAAATGGACTGTATTATTATAACTGTTTGCGTGTGTTTTCTTTAAATGAAAATGTATATTTACAGTGTGCATTTCTTAGTGGATGGTGCAAAAGTGAAAAATGAAACCATCTTGAAGTTGATGGGGTTTTTTTCCTTGGGGGGGGGTGAGGTGTCATTTGAGGGTACCTTTAAGACATGGATGTTTAAGCAATGTACCTTTAAGGTAACAGTGATGTCATAGAGCGGGTGGAGCTCAGCTCAGTTCAGCCATTTTTGCAGTTGAGTTTTGGCAGGTTTTTAGTTTCAGTTTTGAAAAGAGCTGGGTGTGTGTCTGTTTTGCAGTGAACTGGATGTCTGCCATAAAAGACCATCTCTGGATCATTTGGGTGATTTAAACTTATAATAGTGAAGCCTTTAACCTGATGTGATTTTGTTTAAAGGTGTTAAGTCTCTTGGAAGTTTGAGGGAACATTTTAAGGAATTATTTACTGTTGCAATATTTTCTGAATTATCTTTGAAGTAAGGGGTGTTAAGAGATCCAATGTTTATTTAAGATGTTAAGTTGAGTTCATGGAATAAACAGTGTTTTGTGTTTAAAAACCCACGTGTCCATAATTGTAATCCCACACCTAGGGAAAAAGCCGTGTACGAGGAGAAGCAACAAATCCATTAAAGGGAGAGGTTGGTTGAACTCCATGATACATTTTGGGGTTCTGAAAACACCTCGCCCATAACAATAGTAAAAAACAGCATTTACAATTAACTACAAGAATGGTTACCCAAACATTCTGCTTAAATTATCCCACAATCTAAATATATCTACGTTGCTAAACTCCAAGAATACATCTTTTTTTTCCCAAAACGACATCCCATCGGTTTTAGCACAGTCAAATCTGGCAAATAATTACTGCTAGCATTCTTTTGGGTACCTTTCTTCTAGTTTAACAGTGAATTTATGGGGCCTGACACGGACCGACTTCCACTGCTTTCTTTCCTGGCCAACAGCTTGATTTTCTGGGAAAGCCCTGCTTTGCACCTGGGCTTGGCTTCAAAGACCAAAGAACAAAGAAAAATACAGCACAGGAACGGGCCCTTCGGCCCCCCAAGCCTGCGCCGACCATGCTGCCCGTCTAATCTAAAAACGTCTACGTTTCTGGGGTCCATATCCCTCTATTCCCATCCTATTCATTTATTTGTCAAGATGCCCCTTAAACGTCACTATCGTCCCTGCTTCCACCATCACCTCCAGCAGCGAGTTCCAGGCACCCACAACCCTCTGTGTAAAAAGACTTGCCTTGTACATCGCCTAAACCTTGCCCCTCGCACCTTAAACCTATGCCCCCTAGTAATTGACCCCTCTACCCTGAGAAAAAGTCTCTGATTATCCACTCTGTTTAAAGTCTTTAGACGATCTAGGTCTTTAGACTGTTGGTCTCCACTTTGCTTTACAAAGTATCTGTTTCACCCTGCTACTAGGTTAATCTGCACCTCACAATTCCTTAGTGCAACTAAATCCCTATCAGTTTATTTTTTAACCCATTTACTTTTCATTTCATTTCAACTTCCTAACCCTAGTTTCTGGACTATGTTCAGGAGTGGTCTTGAATCTAAGCCCTTCTGAGTCATGATGTGGAGATGCCGGCGTTGGACTGGGGTGAGCACAGTACGAAGTCTTACAACACCAGGTTAAAGTCCAACAGGTTTGTTTCGATGTCACTAGCTTTCGGAGCGCTGCTCCTTCCTCAGGTGAATGAAGAGGTATGTTCCAGAAACATATATATATATAGACAAATTCAAAGATGCCAAACAATGCTTGGAATGCGACCATTAGCAGGTGATTAAATCTTTACAGATCCAGAGATGGGGTAACCCCAGGTTAAAGAGGTGTAAATTGTATCAAGCCTGGACAGTTGGCCCACCATCTGGCCTGCAAAATCCTACCAACTGTCCTGGCTTGATACAATTTACACCTCTTTAACCTGGGGTTACCCCATCTCTGGATCTGTAAAGATTTAATCACCTGCTAATGGTCGCATTCCAAGCATTGTTTGGCATCTTTGAATTTGTCTATATATACATGTTTCTGGAACATACCTCTTCATTCACCTGAGGAAGGAGCAGCGCTCCGGAAGCTAGTGACATCGAAACAAACCTGTTGGACTTTAACCCGGTGTTGTAAGTCTTCGTACTTCTGATTCATAGTTGAGATTGAGGGGGCTACCACTAAACAAAGTTAACTCTTTAAAAAGAGAACCATAAAAAAGGAAAACGTTCACAATGTGCACATATTCTACACCAACTTTGTTTAATTTCTTACACACTGAAGTTTGATTGTTAATTGTAAATATGCATATGTATACTGTATGCTAAAAGAATATTTCTTGGAAAGGAAATTTTTCCTTTGAATTTAATATTTGTTTTCTTGTTGAAGCATGTAATTACACATGGAAGCTTATTTTGATCCTTGTACCCTGTAGCAAAATTTAATGGTAAAATTGGTTCAAGGTGTTAGTGTTCAGTTTATCCTCTACATGATGTTGAATTAGTATAATAATATATAAAAATATCAACGCCGGCATTCTCTTCAGGGCAACGTTTCGCTAATACTCTCAAAGTTCTGTATGATGTAGTTTACATCGAGTTGCGTGGATCCCATCTGGCTTTTCTTTTACTTTAATGGCTGTTCGGGTTGTTAGCAGCACCTGGTAGGGTCCTTTCCACCTAGGAGAAAAATAATCTTTGTTTAGTGCTTTCACATTTACTTGATCTCCAGGTTTAAAGGGTGTATATTTCCCTGTTTTGGATGCACCTGAGCCTGTCACACCTTTTCATGTATTTTTCCAGCGGCCTCGCACATAGCTTGGGCATATTTGAGTGATGTCTCATCTGCCCATATTAAGGCTACTGCCGCTGGGGTCATTGGGGGTTTTGTTCCAGTTATCATGGGACGTCCCATTAATATCTCATATGGGATTAAGCCTGTATTGCGATATTTCTGATTTCTCAGGACATACATTACTATGGGTATGGCATCTGGCCATAGCAGCCCATTATGTTGACACACTTTTGTAACTGCAGTTTTAATTATTCCATTCACCCGTTCCACCATTCCTGAGGATTGCGGCTGATATGGGAAATGCAATTTCCAATCAAATCCCATGGCTTCTGTGAGGGCTTTGGTCAATTTGCTAGTGAAATGAGTTGCCCTGTCACTGTTAATACCCATCGGTATTCCAAACCTAGGTATTATTTCATTCAACAATATTTACCACTGTTCTAGCATCATCTCTTTTGGTTGGAAAAGCCTCTACACCGGGAAAACATGTCCACTATCACCAGTATGTATTTGAATCCCTTGGCCATCGACATGTGTACAAAATCTATCTGCAAATTTTCAAAAGGCATTTCGGGCTGTGGGAGATGATCAAAAACAGTGGGTGTTTTGCCCCGATTATTCCTCTGACAAATCATACATGTGCGGGCTACTTTTTCAATTGATACCGTAATACCTGGAGCATACCATTGTTGACATACGGTATGTGTCATCCCTCCTTTGCCCACATGAGCCTGCTCATGGGCAAGACGACATAGTGGCAAAAACAGACTCCTGGGGCATACTGCGTGGGTATCAGGGTGGATCCAGATATGATGGCTGTCTTGGTAGCAACCGGCTTTTTGCCAAGAGCGATGCTCCTGTGGGGAGGATTGCTCCTGTGCCTGCTTTAACTCTGGTTCTGTTATGGTGGACGGAAGTTCTACTACAGCAGCTTGCAGTTGTGGCTGCTGTTTGAGAGCCACTTCATTTGCTATTTTATTAGCAAATCTATTACCACTGGAGACTTCATCGTCTGTAGTAGTATGCGCTTTGCACTTTAAAACGGCTATCTTGCAGGGCAGCTGAACAGCATCTAGTAAATGTAAAACCAATTTAGCATGTTTAATAGGTTGGCCGGAGGAACTTATGAGTCCCCTGTTGTTCCATAATTGGCCAAAATCATGTACTACCCCAAAGCGGATCGTGAATCAGTATAAATATTGACTGTTTTTCTTTAGCTAGAATACATGCTTTAGTAAGGGCAAACTATTCGACCGCTTGTGCAGACCTTCCCGAAGGCAGAGCAAAAGCTTCCACTACCTTGAATGGAGTTACTATTGCATAGCCGGCCAGGAGGGTTATATCATTTGGTCGGTTTGCTGACCCATCGGTGAAAAAGATGATGTCTGGATTTTCTAGTGGGTGACTCACTAGATCAGGGCGAAGGGTTGTGGTGGCTTCAACCAATTGTACACAGTCATGATGAAATAAATGTTCTTCTTCCGTGGGTGCGGGTAAGAGTGTCGCAGGGTTGATAGCTGGTGCTTGCTTGTAGGTAAAGTTAATCTTAGAGAGAAGGATTACCTCGTACCTAGTGCGTCGAGCCGCATTAAAATGCTGCGTTGCGGATTAATTAAGCAGCAACAAAACAGAGTGAGGAACCAATACTGTACACGGACGGTCGAGTACAAGGGGTACTGATTTTTCTACTATGGCCGCCGTGGCTGCTACTGCTCTTAAGCAACTTGGCATACCCTTTACCACTGCACATAAGGCGACCGAGTAATAGGCAAGGGGTCTTTTCCCTCCTCAATGCTCTTGCACCAGGACCCCTTTTGCAAATCCCCCTGCTTCATTCACAAAAGAGTAAATGGCTTGGTGAAATTAGGAAGTCCCAAGGCTAATCATGGCTTGTTTCAAGTTATGAAATGCTTGCTCCCTCTCTGGAGTCCAGGTAACAACTGAAGGGGCGTCCTGTAGGGTAGCCTTGCGCAGTACTGCGTCCATCTCTCTATAGTCCGAGCTCCACTACCTGCAATAGCCCACCATGCCAAGGAAGGTGAGGGTTTCCTTTTTCGTACGCGGAGTTGGAACCCTTGCTACAGCCTGTATTCTTTCAGACCCAAGCCTCCGCTGTCCTTGCTGAAGCTGAAATCCCAAATACTGAACTGTCTCCTGACAGAATTGCAGTTTGTCCATTGAGACCCTATGCCCTCTTTCTGCCAGATGTGATAACAAAAGGATATTCTGTTGACAAACTAGCCCTCCCTCTGAGGCTATCAATAAATCATCATCATATTGAGGGAATGTTGAGCCTGCAGACAACTGGCACTCGTCCAAGTCTTTTTTAATACTGTTGATTCCAATATGTAACGGCAAATAGATATTGACTTTCTGGGTGCAATGGTATGGAGAAAAAGGCTGAGAAAGTATCCGTTGTTGGTGGTATAGAAAACAAAATGACATTTGTGTCCGGCACCAATGGAGCAATAGTGATAACAATGTTATTGATGGCTCTAAGATCTTGCACAAACCACCACTCGTTGGGTCTTCCGACCTTTGGAATGGGGAGTATAGGGGTGTTACAGGGGCTTTGTGTTCTCTTCAGCACCCCTTGCTGTAATAGTGCATTGATCACTCCCTCGATCCCTCTTTCTGCTTCCAGTGCCAACCAGTCTCGCTTTAAGCAGGGCAGGGCAACGTTTTTCTGTAACTGCACCCTATGTGCTGGGGCAGAATGTATTTTTCCAACATGAGTTTTATGTTGGGCCCATAGATGAGCCAGTACCTGGGCCAGGACTGAAGGGAATAAATGATGGTTGTTGTCTTTTAAATGTAGCGGGCCATTGTTCCTCTTTCCAGGTCACTCTGCCCTCCTGTTTGTCATAAAACTCTATCAGGCAATTTCGTCCATCTTCTTCACATCAATCTGATGTATCACTTTTTTCTTTTTCTGGCCTCTTTCATCATTTCTCCAATTTGCTTTGCCTTAGCGGGATGTCTTACGGCCAATGTTAAATGGGGTTCTGAAGTTAACCCCATCCTAAAGAGGTCTCTCTGACTATCGGTCAACTGTACTAACATTCCTAATCCCACAACACCAAAAAATAAAAATGGGGTGACATTCAATGTTGTCTGTTTTCCTAGGTGACATTGCGCTTGTAAATTGTATGTGGGCTCATCCTAACGCGCATACCAAGCCGTGCAGTGGGTCATGATATTCTCTCGTCTGGACTCTTATCAGGTGTTTTAATAGTTGTGCCCAAGGGTCATTAACCTTTTGTAAGACTTCCTGCAGTTAAAACATTTTTTTTTTAACAGTGGTACTGTAAGGGTTAACGTTCAGCTGCCAGCATACAACACAGACACAGAGCGATCTGGCTCTTGGTCAGAAGCTATTAAATTCAGCAACTGATGAGCATGTATCTGAGGCAGTTCCATGAACAAGCCATTGTTAGTGCAATGTGTTATTGCCCCCAATTTGCAGAATATCTGTCTGCCAAGCAGAGGGAGGGGCATAGTTTTTGAAATAATCATAGTATCGACCAGGGAGATATCATCAATTTCCAGGTTAGTCGGGCATGATACAGGCTCCGTCATGGGAATACCGGCTACTTCCACAGTGACAATAGAGGACTCACTGGGGGTTAGCTCCACAGAGGGGGCACAGACAACATAGTAGCGCCGGTAACAACCAGAAGGTCCACATAATGATCTCCTATTTTAACCGTTGTCATAGGTTCATCTCTTACTGAGTTGGACAGTCTGATCATGGCTGCCTGTGCCATCTTTTCTCCGTGGCAGACCTATTGGTTTTGATTAGGGTTCGGGTCAGAGTACGTAAAGGGAGACGGGGGAGGGGTGTCATGTGAGAGTACCTTTAAGACATGGATGTTTAAGCAATGTACCTTTAAGAAAACAGTGATGTCAGAGAGTGGGTGGAGCTGAGCAGTTCAGCCATTTTGAAGTTTCAGTTTCGAGGAAAAGAGCTTGGGGAGTGTCTGTGTTTTGCAGTGAGTTGGATTTGCTGTGATCTCTGCCATGAAAGACTATCTCTGGATCATTTGGGGGATTTAAACTCATAATAGTGAAGCCTTTAACCTGATGTGATTCTGTTTAAAGGTGTTAAGTCTCTGGGAAGTTTGAAGGAACATTTTGAGGAATTATTTACTGTTGCAATATTTTCAGAGTTATCTTTGAAGTAAGGGGTGTTAAGAGATCCAATGTTTATTTAAGATGTTAAGTTGAGTTCATGGAATAAATATTGTTTTATGTTTAAAAACCCACGTGTCCATAATTGTAATCCCACACCTAGGGAACAAGCCGTGTGCTAGGAAAAGCAACAAATACATTAAAGGGGGAGGTTGGTTGAACTCCATGATACATTTTAGGGTTCTGAAAACACCTCGCCCATAACAGGGGGCATGTCTCCAAGTGGGGCGCATCCTTCCAGGGGGTTAAAGTTACATTCACGGGCCCAATGTCCCTTTGCCTTCTACATTGATCCTGGGATCTATCCCTCCTTTGCCACTGTCCTCTGTCTCAACCCTGCCCACTCTTTCCTTGGTAGAATTTCCCTGTGATTCTAGGCTTTTGATCTTTGGGGGCTATGAACAGTCCTTCTCGGTCCATGTTTACCAAGGAGGTAACCACTGCCGTCCATGGCTGTGTTTGCCAGGTGAGATTAATCAATTTGTAACTTTGCGCATGCTCTGGTAGCATGCAATTCAACAATGTCTGCACCGCTAAAGGTCCATTGTCTTCCAATGCAACACTGGCATGTTGCTCCCAACAGTTCTTAAATCTGGCCACAAATTCTGGCAGCCTTGCACCTTCTTCTGCAAACACCGTGTCACCTCGTCTATGTCACTATGCTTCTTGGCCCCTTGCATGATAGCCTCTTTCCCCCTATTTGCTAACCAATGTTCAAGGGAATCATTTCCTTCATTTAAATGATCATCATTGTTTGCCCAGTCCCCGTTTATGCCGAGTGGGACTGCAATCCCATCCTTCAAACCTGGCCAAGATGCACCATAAGAGTATTTTAAAAGCAGCAAAACATCTCCTGGGAGGGGGCTATAAATATCAAACATTTAAGTCAATTTCCAATGATTGATTTTATAGGCATTAGCTATTCTTAGAGACGTATATTTTACTTTGTCAATTCAGAAAAGGTCAACAGTCTGCTGAAATGGTTAATGTTTCCTGCAGAACCTAAGGGGGCGGAGAACTTGGAATGAGGCCATTCACGTCTTTTCACGTAATCTAAAAACGTATTCATATTCAATTACTTTTATCCGTAAAGGCACTTTCTTTTAAACTGATTTTAATTTCCAATGTTTCAGTGCATTAGAGAAATCTCAACACAAATCACTTAAGTTATATTCTCGGACTCACAATGACAGACGATAAAAAATACAAGACACTTAGCACTTCATGCTTTGACCAAAATTAATTGGTAAACAAAATACACAGATTCTCACAGCTCACAAAAAGCACAGTTAACCGTTAGCCTTATCTCACGGCTACAGAAAATCTGAATTTCCTTTTCGGCAGGAACCGACCTGTTACGCTGTTACGTTAATTTTCTATTTACTTTCACTCCACTGTTTTTTTTTTCCGAGAGGGGGTCAACTTCATTTGATTCCTATGCGGGACATATAGGTTTTCCTACCTCATTCCGTTGCTTTACGATTGTTTCTTTTCATTTTCTTATCTGTCTTCTTTAAGGAGTTCACCTTCTTTCTCGCTCTGGATGTCTTTACCGAGGCTTCGGGACGACCTGTGAGGGGGCGTCGAGTTTATTGCTTATCGTTCCTTCTGAAAAATACTTTAGAGCATATACATATAACAAGGACCGCGGGAAATTATTAACAATTACTACAAGGAGCGCACACCGGTGTTAGTCCTTTTGCGAATCTCGAAGCCTGCTGATTGTTCAGTTTGGGTTTTTTTCAGTCTCTAAGGCATCTTTGTTCTTCTCATGCAGCTATCAGTTATTTATTAATTAAGATAACTCTCCTAGCATGAGTCACTGGCCAGTAATTAAGGCTGCCGAGCCACAGACCCCCCCTTTCAGCTGGGGTCGCGCTATGGCTCTATCCCTTTCAGCTGAGAGAGTCCTGTTTAGAGTTTCGTATTGGGGTTCACTTCCCGTTAAATTTGGGAAACTGCACGACTGCGCCAATTTGTTGAAGAAATTATAAGTCAGCACTTTGAGCTTTCGCCAAAGGTCCTTTATTTAAAACTAAGTTCATGGGGTGATTAGAGAGACCACAGTCATTCCAAATGTCCCCGCTTTACAAAGATAAGGCAAGCAATTTATATGATACAGTAAGCAATATCTGGGACAAAAGGCATTCTTTAGATTAGCAAAAAGACAGAAAAGCGAGCAGGCCGGAGTTAGAGTTTAATAACAGGCCTTGAGTTCCTCGCCTAAGAAAAATAATAATTGTCTGCTGTCAGCAAAACAATGTGCAGCTGTACGCTTGTTTACATTGTATGACCTTCTGACTGTTTCATACAGAACATCTTGACTAAAAATAAGGCTAAGTATCCATCATGCTTTGCCAAGTGCCTATTTCCATGAAATGTAGTCAAGCAGCTGGGTATTAAATGAATACAGGGTATTAAGGCGACTAATCCGCCAACTAAAGTCCCTTCTACAGATTTTTTTTCCAATTAAGGGGCAATTTAGCGTGGCCAATCCACTTAACCTGCACATCTTTGGGTTGTGGGGGTGAAACCCACGCAGACATGAAGAGAATGTGCAAACTCCACACGGACAGTGACCCACGGCCGGGATTCAAACCCGGGTCCTCAGCGCCGTAGTCCCAGTGCTAACCACTGCGCCACATGCCGCCCAAAAGAAGTCAGAGTTAACAACCGCTGAAGTCTGCTGAAGTAAATAAGCTGAAGCTGAGTAAGCAGAAGGCCCTAACAACAACAGTTAGTAATAGCAGAGGTACTAAAATGTCCTGTTACCGATACTCGGACCAACACTGGGCAGAAAATTGTCCATTTGTAAAAACAGAGTGCCACAGCTGCAAGTAGAAGGATCATCTTGGTCAGGCTTGTCGAAAGAATGTAAATGGTGAATACACGAGAAAATAACAGTTACTGCTTAAGGTTGTGTAGCCACCTAAAATGGCTGGTTCCCTATTAATTTGGCCAAAACCCGATTTAAAATCCGAAAAGGCTGATGGGAAAAGCAGCCAACAGGACACAAACGGACAGCTGCAGACAGAATAGCGTATTCGGCTCTGGGGAAGTCGGCCCAGATCGATACTCAAGACTATTAGCAGCACATCAACCCAGACATCTGCAGTGTAATCGGCTATCCCCGGGAACAATTGCAACATATTAGCAATTGAATGCCGGGCCAGACCTGTCGGCGCCTGCAGTGGCCGAAACAAAGACAGGTGAACGACCACCCCCCCGATCGAGGAATCGCCCCGTTATTGGAGCATATCGAACCCAGTGATTGGGAACAAGTCCAAACACTTGGGACTCAGGGTCAAGGGCCGCCCCGAGAGGTGGGAAGCACCTGGGCCCTATAAAGTGAGGGGCCAAGTTCAGATCTCGCTCTCTCTCCCTTCTTCTGCTCGCGACCTTCGCAAGAACATCGACCAGAAACTGTAAGTTTGACTCCAGCGATCGCTACCCGATAAAGACTCCTAGCCATCGACCCGTATCAGCCTTTTGAATCCCACGGGCCAGATCCGATTCGATAAGCCATTCCTTTCCCTGACCTGCTGGGCCCTTCCTAAAGTTAAGTATTGGCCAGTAGTGGTAGGTTTCGATATAGATAGTAGGATTATTGTGTAAGCATTAATTGTTGTATATAATAAATGACCATTGATTTCAATCTTACTAAGCGGTGTGCTGACTTATTAATCGTAACTCGAGCTTGAACCACGTGGCGGTATCAGAAAGATACCTGGCGACTCATGAGCAAAGGTGACATAATCAGAGGTAATAAAACTAAGGCTAAAAAGAGTAACAGTTGTCAAACAGCACCAAGCCAATGAGGAGTCAGTTAAGAGTCATATGATCAGAAACACAAGAACGTCCAGTAGAAATTTGCAGGACATTGTAGTTCAAATATCTTGGGATGGAGCTCTAGTAAACATGTAATTTGACACTGATGCATCAGTCAGCATGATTCCTGAATTGCTATACTGCGAAACATTAAGTCAGTATCAACTGGAGAAATCATGCATAGAATTAATAAGTTATGAGAAAAGATAATTCCCAAATGTGGTGTGTTGGTGCCATTCACATATAAGGAGCAATGCACAAAATTGCCCAACATTGTAGTGAAGTGAAACTGGCCTTGTTAACAGCACTTGTGTTAAACCAACAGCACCTCGGCAAAGATCCTTCGACAGCACCTTGCAAACTTGTGACATTTACTACTGAGACGGACAAGGATAAGCAGATGTATAGGAATAGCAGCATCTGCAATTTCCTCTCCAAGCCACTCACTATCCTGATTTGGAACTCTCTTGCTATTCCTTCACTGTTGCTGGAACTGTCTCCCTAACAACACTGTGGATGTACCTACACCACATGGACTTTATCAGTTCAAGAAGGTGGCTTACCATCACCATCACAAGGGCAATTAGGTACGGGCAATAAAACTGCTGCCCTACCCATGAAATAATAAATGATTTTAAAAAATAAATTTAGAGTACCCAATTCTTTTTTTCCAATTAAGGGGCAATTTAGTGTGGCCAATCAACCTACCCTGCACATCTTTGAGTTGTGGGGGCAAGACCCACGCAGACACTGGGAGAATGTGCAAACTTCGCAGTGAGCCGGGGCCGGGATCGAACCTGGGACCTCGGTGCCGTGAGGCAGCAATGCTAAAAATTGCACCACCATGCTGCCTCTGGGTGTGCGCCTTAAGTGCTGTACGATGCAGGGCTATGGACCGAGTGCAGGAAGGTAAGATGAGAAAGGACATCTGGGTGTCTTTGGGCTGGCATGGACAAGACAGGCCAAATCGTCTTCTCCTGTGCTGTAACCTTTCTATGATTCGAAGGCTACGGGCCAAGTGCTGAAAAATGGGATTAGAATAGTTAGGTAGCTGTTTTTGACCGGCGCAGACACGATGGACCACAATACCTTTTCTGTGCTGTAGACCTCCATGACTTTACCTTCAGGTGTTTAATGAAACTGGCAATCTGATTCAAGGATACAAGGCCAGCGTACTGATCCTGAGAACAGAAGACCAATTTATTGCAGGTTTTGTCTAGTACTCTTATGTACTAAAATCACACATAGAGCAAAATACATGCAAAATATTTGTCTGTACCTTAAGTTAAATGATGAGTTTAAGTCAAATTTGACTATTAATACATACATGGGTCGGGACTCTCTTTTGGGAGATTAAGTGTTGACGTCGGGACTGAATTGTATGAGGTTCACATTCCCGTTGATGCCTCTGGAGCAATTCAGGACATGCTAATGGGCCAGCACACCGCCCACATGAACATAGAGCAATTCTCATCCTCACCGGGGTCTCATTTGCTGGGGCCAGAATTGGTGCTGGGGCGCTTGATGAGCTGGAGCTGCTTATAAGCACTCCATGCCCTACACACTCATTCCAGCCAAGAAGATGGCAGCAAGGTGATCAGCCCCCCGGTTCCTATACCTGGACCTTGAGAGAATGCTGGATGCGGTGGAGGAGAGGGAGGACACCATCTTTCCCAGGGTAGCTAGGAGGCAATGCCAAAAGAAGATGAACAACCTTCTTAGAGCAGCTCGGTTGAGTGACCATCTCTGTGCCCCTGGCATCACTCCCATCCCTCACTCCTCACATCAGCTCCCAAACACTTAGAGGGCAACAACCCCCACCTGCCTGCATCCCTCTTACAACCCGCCCTCCACCAAACCCCAACACATTGTCCTCTTTGGCCAGGAGCCTTGCACACACATGCCATTAATTGTCCCCAACCCCCTCCATTGGCGTGATGCAGTTCCTGTGGAAAAAGGTGGGGGAAACTGTTTGAATTCATTATTATATAATTAGCGGGCCGTCCCGCAGTAACCTCCCCCGACGCTCGACAATCTTCCCCTTGCATTATGGTGTTAAGCTGGCAGGTTTTACAACAGCTTTTTAAAAATGGGAACCTGATAGCCTCACTTCCGAAGGGGAGTTCAAAGGTAAGCGACCAGGGAGCTAAGACATCGGGTCTGTGGAGAGATCTAATGAGAGCAGACAGACACTAATGGAGTGCAAAAAGTGAGGTTTAATACATTGTTAAAGATGGTTTAATGCTTACATAAGTGCTCGCTATCTACAATTGCCTAACAGCACCAGTAGCCACTAGGTGAAACTAAACTCTCTTCACCTTCCTAAACCCACCTCTACGTCTCAGTGTCTGCCCAATTTCACACAGAGGTAGAGGCAGCCTTCAGTCTGCCGCATCCCGTTGTCTGCGATGACTTTGGAAGGTGTCCTCTGGGTCACTGTGGTCTAGAGGGCCCCCGGTGTGCTTTCGAGGTGCTGCAGTGTGGCTGCGTCACCCTCCTCCATCTGCGAGGTTGGAGCTGGAATGGTCAGAGAGGGAGGGAGTCACATAGGCCAGGCACTCCCAGTGCCTCCTGGATGGAAGGCCCCAGGCTATGGACCAATTGCTCCTAAGGGTGCTCAAGTGCCCCTGGCTTCTTCCTTGGGATAGAGGAGCAACTGGAATGAGGTACAGAAGACCTCCCATCCTCTGGCGCCAACACTCGTGGATGCTCAAAAGTACCTGCACCATGGAGTTCACACTCTCCACAATGGAGTTCATGCTCTACACCCAGACAGGGCAGAAGTCCTGCACCAAAGTCTCCACCGCAGCTGCCACCCTCGCAGTGTTGACCTGGCTGCCTCAGAGTGCCGGCATGGCGTCCTCAGACAGAAGGCTGGACTCCTCCAGTCGGCCTTGCAAGTTGAGGAGTGATGCGGACATCCCTTCCCGATGTTTTCTATTTTCCCTTTGGTGTTCCAGCAACTGAGGGACGGCCGAGCCCAGAGACACATCATCTGATTGGGGCTCATCAGAGTCCTGACTTCCAGCAATCCTCCGAGGTCCTGATCCCTGGGATGTTCCTGCTTGTGGATCAGAAAAAGTGAGGTGCTCACCAGTTTGTGACCCTGAAACCTTTCTATTACTAATCCCCACCAAGGTGTATCTCTGTGCTGGAGGGTGCTGCCGAAAACTGTGACACATTTTCCAGACGTGCACCCGAGAATTCCTCAGAGCTATTGTCTGGAGTGTTCTCTTCCACCCAGTCCAAAGATGGCTCTGGCTGCTCCCTTGCTGTACGTGCAAGAGAAGGGAGATGGTATGAGTGTATGGAAGCAACAGGAAGATATAAAAGATAGAAATCACAGAATCATAGAATTTACAGTGCAGAAGTTGGCGCCAGAGGGTCGGCCCATCGAGTTTGCACCGGCCCTTGGAAAGAGCACCCCACTTATGTCTATGCCTCCACCCTATCCCCGCATCCCCACCCATCCCTTTTTGGACATTAGGGGCAATTTATCATGGCTAATCCACCTAACCTGCACATCTTTCGACTGTGGGAGGAAACCGGAGCACCCGGAGGAACCCCGCGCAGACATGGGGAGGACGTGCAAACTCCGCACAGACAGTGACCCAAGCCGGGAATCGAACCTGTGACCCTGGAGCTGTGAAGCAACTGTGCTAACCATTGTGCTACCACTCTGCCCTCGTGTGAGTTTCATGAGGTGGATCCAGTTTCCAAACCTTCAGGATGAAGGTCGGGAGGGCCTGGAATACAAACAGGAACCTTGGCAGAATGTTCATTTTAACCACCTGGACCCTCCCCGCCAATGTCAGGTGTAGCATATTCCTTGTACTAAAGTCCCCCCTAACCTCCTCCACCAACATTGTCAGGTTCCACTTGTGCATCGTTGATCACTCACCTGTCCCAGATACATGAACCTGTCCCTGGCTACCCTAAATGGCAATACTCCCAGATTGGCTCCCCCACCCGCCGCATTCACCGGAAACACCTCTCTCTATCCGACATTCAACTTATAGCCTGAGAAGGCCCCAAACTTCTCTCTAGTATGTCCATAATTCTCCCCATACTCTCCAATGGGTCTGATACGAAAAGCAGCAGGTCATCTGTGTACTGCGACACCCGGTGTACCCTACTCCCCCTCACAATCCCCTGCCACTCTACTGACCCCCTAAGGGCCATTGCCAAGGGCTCTATCGCCAGCGCAAACAACGGTGACAGCGGACACCCTGCCTCGTTCCCCTATGCAACCTGAAACTACGTGAATTCATCTCATTTGTCCGTGCACTCGCCACTGGGGCCACATACAGCAGGCGCAACCATGACACAAACTTCGGGCGAATCTTCCCAGAATCTGAAACAGATAACTGCCACTCCACCCGGTCGAAAGCCTTCTCCGCATCAATAGAGATCACCATCCTGCCCCTTCGACAGGGTTATGATCACATTTAATAACCGCCTGATATTACTGGAAAGCTGCCTGCCCTTGCGAAATCTGTTTGAACCTCAGCGACCAACCCCGGAACGTATACTTCCATCCTCCCAGCCACTAACTTGGCCAACACTTTCACATCCATGTTGAGCAGCAAAATGGGCCTATATGACAGTCCTTTCCCTTCTCTGGGATTAGCGTGATCGACACGTGGGTCAGTGTCTCTGATATCTCTTCCTTCTCCAGCACCTTGCCGAACATCTCCAGCAAATATGGTGCCAAATCCGTTGCAAACTCTTTATAGAACTCCGCCGGGTAGCCGTCTGGCCCCGGGACATTCCCTGACTTCATCCCTTTTATACTATCCACCACCTCTCTCAGTCTTAGCTGTTCCTCCAGCTAAGTAGCATTTGGTTAGCACAGTTGCTTCACAGCTCCAGGGTCCCAGGTTCAATTCCCGGCTTGGGACACGGTCTGTGGAGTCTACACGTTCTCCCTATGGGTGCATGGGTTTCCTCCGGGTGCTTCGGTTTCCTCCCAAAGATGTGCAGGTTAGGTGGATTGGCCTTGCTAAATTACCCTTAGTGTCCAAAAGGTTGGGTGGGGTTATTGGGTTATGGGGATATTTTGGATGTGTGGCTTGGGTAGGGTGCTCTTTCCAAGGTCCGGTGCAGACCCGATGGGACGAATGGCCTCCTTCTGCACTGTAAATTCTATGATTCCAGCACCTGCCTCCTCTCCTCGTCCAACCTTGGGAATTCCAGTTCATCCAAACACCGCCCCATATCCCCTTCCTCGCCACCTGGCTCGCCCCGATATAACTTCTTGCAATATTCCCTAAATGCCTCACTAATAATAATAATAATCTTTATTAGTGTCAAAAGCAGGTTTACATTAACACTGCAATGAAGTTGCCCATAGTCACCACATTCCGGTGCCTGTTCGGGTACACTGAGGGAGAATTCAGAATGCCCACTTCACCTAACAAGCACATCTTGCGGGACACGGGGAGAGTGTGCAGGCTCCGCACAGTGACCCATGCCGGGAATCAAACCCGGGTTCCTGGTGCTGTGAAGCAACAGTGCTAACCACTGATACCATGCGTTAATCTTCCCCGGTTCCGACACTCCCTCCCCCATCCCTGTCCGCACCCTCAGAATTTCCCTGGACTCGACCTGCCTCCGTAGCTGAAGGACTAGCATACGACTCACCGTCTCTCCATATTTACCTCGCCCTTCATAGCTGCCCCACTGTCTACCCCGCCATCAACCTGTCAAATTGCCCCTGTAACCTTTTTCTCTCTGCCAACCTCTCCTTGGTGGAGGTACTCTAATACTTCCTGTCCACCTTAATTCTCTCGACCAACAACCGTCCATGCTCCTCTCTCCTCCTCATGTCCCTGTGCACCTTGAACGAGATAACCACATTCAACGCTTCCCAAAATGTGGCTGCTGATACGTCCCCATTCTGATTCAACTCCACATAGTCTCTGATCACCGACCGCACCTTCTCACAGAACCCCTTGTCTGCTAAAAGCCCTGAATCCAACCTTCATCCCAGCCTCTGCTTCTGTCTCGTGCTACGTCTAACCTTCAGCCAGTGCGGCGCATGGTCTGAGATCATGATTCCCATGTACTCTGCCCCCACCACCCCCATCAACACTGCTCGGCTCACTACGAAAAAGTCAATTCTAGAGCATACCTTCTACACGTGCGCAAAGAAGGAGTATTCCCTTTCCCCCTGGGTTCTAAACCTCCACGGATCCACCATTCCCATCCTTTTCATAAACCCTCCCAACTCCTTTGCCATCCTCAACCTTCCCATCGATTTACGGCGCGACCTATCCACCCTCGATTCCAGCACGCAGTTAAGATCACCCCCCATAATTAACTGATGCGTGTCTACATCCGGAATCATTCCCAGCAGCTCCTTCTCAAACCCCATGTTGTCCCAATTCAGCGTATAAACATTCACTAGCACCAACGGTGTCCCCTCCAACACCACTATCACATACCTCCCACCCGGGTCTCGCACTTCCTTTGCCCCTACAAATCCCGTCCTTTTGCTCAGTAAGATGGCCACCCCCCACAACTTTGAATCAAACCCCGAGTGGAATACCTGACCCACCCATCCCTTTCTGAACTTGACCTGATCCTTCACCCGGAGATGAGCCTCCAGCTGAAATACCACCACTGCCTTCAGGCTCTTCAAGTGCATGAAGACCCGAGACCTCTTCATCAGCCCGTTCAGTCCCCGTATATTCCATGTTACGAACCTTACCGGAGGTTTGCGTCTACTCCACTCTACCGTCCGCCATCATTCCCTTCCCATTCTACCTCCTTTGATTTCGCACTGAACCGGGCCCATCCAAAGTGACCCCCTTCTCTGCCCAAGATCACACTCATTCTCCAACACTGCCTCGTTGCATTCCCCTCCCCTGCCCCCATTTGTTGAAATTTTGATTACTGTACCCTAACTAGTTTGTTGCATGTCTTAACCATTTTGAGTGTTTGTGATTACTAGTTTGTATTTCAGTTGAAAATTCATGGTTAGGATTTATTTCCCTGCTAATTTTTCTCCCTAACCTGGGAGCTTGTACCAAAATTGGGAGATTTATCCCATTGACTAGACAAACAACAATCTAACATTCGCAACCCTCCCTTACAACCAATGTCCCAGACATTTTCTATTTTCCCCAGTTATGTCCTGCCCGCTGAAAACAAACATATCCATGTTCCTTCAGTTGTTCACAATAGGCAGAATACCGACTATACTCCAGCAGCCTGTGCTTGTGAAACCCAAAACTAAATGTCTCCTGTTATATGCCATTCTGCAATTCGGCAGCACTTACTGAACAATCTTGAGTATACCAATCAATTTAGCTTGTGAGATGGCTCATTTACACTTGCTAGAAGTAGCATACATTCATATGCAGGAACTCATTTTCTGCAAACAAAAATAATTGTTCAAGCTATCAGATTTTTTTGATTACCCAGGAGCTTGGGGAGTCTATTATTCTCCCTTTGCTTTCTCCATGGTACCATTCAACCAATCGTGACTTGCCAACCAATCAGCACCTTTTTCTCCTGTGATATAAATTGTCCTAATGAGTGCAGATGAAAAGCTTTGGCAACATGTCTCTTTTCAGCAATACTGCCAGTGTTGTTGGAAAGGAAGTTCCAGGAGTTTAATTCAGTGACAATGAAGGAATGGTGATAGAGTTCCAAGTCAGGATGGTATATAGTTTGGAGGGAACTTGCCAATGGTGGGGTTTTCATGCACCTGTTACCCTTGCCCTTCTAGGTGTTAGAGTTTGGGGGTTTGGAAGGTATTGGCGAAGGAACCTTGGTGAGTTGCTGAGAGCATCTTGTAATATAGTGTATTATAGCTGCTGCCACTGTGCATCGTTGGTGGAGGAAGTGAATGCTTAAGTAGGTGAATGGGGTGTCGATCAAGCAGACTGCTTTGAACTGAATGATTTCAAGCTTCTTGAGTGTCATTGGAGCCATACTTATCCAGGCAAATGAAAATATTCTATTGTCTCCTAATTTGTGCCTTGTAGATAATGGACAGGCTTTGGTGAGTCAGGAAATGAGTTGCAGGGGGCAGCAGGGCGGCGCAGTGGTTAGCATTGCTGTCTCATGACGCAAGGTCCTTAGGTTCGATCCCAGTTCTGGGTCACTGTCTGTATGGAGTTTGCACATTGGCCCAGTGTTTGTGTGGGTTTCACCCCCACAACCCAAAAATGTGCAGGCTAGGTGGATTGGGCATGCTAAAATTGCCCCTTAGTTGGAAAAAATGAATTGGGTACTCTAAATTTATTTTAAAAAAGGAAATGAGTTGCACGCCTCAGAATTTCAAGTCTCTGACCCCTTGTAGCAACAGTATTTATATGACTTCTACGGTTCAGTGTCTGGGCAATGGTAACCCCCAGGATGTTGATAATAGGTGATTCAGTGATGGTAATGGTTAAATTCTCTCTTGTTGGAGATGATCAGTGCCTTGCACTGTGGCGTGAATGTTACTTGCCACTTATTAGCCCAAGCCTGAATGTTGTCAAAGTTTTGCGGCATATGGACATGGACTGCATCAGTATTTGAGGAGTCACGAATGGTTCTGAACACTACAATATTCACTGAACACCCCACTTCTGACCTTATGGTGAAGGGACGATCATTGATGAAGCAGCTAAAGATGGTTGGGAATTGGACTTTTCTCTGAGGAACTCTTGCAGCAAATTCCTGGGACTGAGATGATTGGCCTCCAACAACCACAACCATCTTCCTTTCTGTTGGTAATGATTCCAACCAGTGGAGAGTTGCCCCCTGATTCCCATAAACTTCAATTTTGCTTGATGCCACACTTGTTCTTGATGTCAAAGGCAGTCACTATCACATCCCCTTTTGAGTGCAGCTCTTTTGTCCAAGGGTGTAATGAGGGTAGAAGCCAGGCAATCCTGGGCGGCACGGTAGCACAGTGGTTAGCACTGTTGCTTCACAGCACCAGTGTCCCAGGTTCGATTCCAGGCTTGGGTCACTATCTGTGCGGAGTCTGCACGTTCTCTGTGTCCGCGTGGGTTTCCTCCGGGTGCTCCGGTTTCCTCCCACAAGTCCCAAAAGACGTGCTTGATAGATGAATTGGACATTCTGAATTCTCCTTCCGTGTACCTGAACAGGCCCCGGAATCTGGTGACTATGGACTTTTCACAGTAACTTCATTGCAATGGTTTTTAAAAATATATTCTCCTTTTTCACATTTTCTCACAAATTTACACCCAACAATAAACAATAATCAGTAACGAATGTAATGTCAATCTCCATATCAATAACAATGATCCCATCCTCCCTCCAAACCCCCAAATATTAGCCCGCATTTTAACGTAAACGAATGACAAAGAGGAATCAAGAATCACCCATAGTCACCATTAACACATACAGTCCCTCTCCCCCAGCCCCTAACCCCCCTAATGTTCGATGTGATCCAATTCTCAAAAGTGCGTAATGAATAATGCCCATGAATTGTAGAATCCCTCCATCCTTCCCCTCAGTTCAAATTTGACCTTTTCAAGCATCAAGAATTCCAGCAGGTCCCCCCGCCACACCAGGGCACAGGGTGGAGAGGTGGATCTCCACTCTAACAGGATCCGCCTTCGGGCGATCAACGAGGCGAAGGCTGCAACATCTGCCTCCGCGCCCGTTTTTAACCCCGGCTCGTCCGACATCCCAAATATGGCCTCCCGAGGGCCCAGGTCCAGTTTCACCTGCACCACTTTAGAGATTACCCTAAACACCTCCTTCCAGTAATCCTCCAACTTTGGACAGGACCAAAACATATGAACGTGGTTTGCGGGATCCCCCCTGCAATGTTCACATACATCTTCTACCCCCTCAAAGAGCCGGCTCATCCTCGCCCTTGCAAGGTGCGCTTTATACATCACCTTCAACTGTATCAACCCCAACCTCGCACACGAGGTGGAGGCGTTCACCCTCCGGAGCACCTCACACCAGAACCCCTCCTCCATATCCTCTCCCAACTCTTCCTCACACTTTGCCTTGATCCCTACTAGCGGCGCCTTCTCCTCCTCCAAAATAGCCCCATAAACCACCGATATTAACACCTTCTCCAGCCCCCCTGTCGTCAGCACCTCCTCCAGCAATGTGGAAGCCGGCTCTACTGGGAAGCTCTGTATCTCCTTTCTGGCAAAGTCTCGAACCTGCATGTATCTAAATATTTCCCTCTGCTCCAGCCCATACTTCGCTCTGAGCTCCTTCAATCCCGCAAAAATATCCCCAAGAAACAAATCTTTTAGTGTCCTAATTCCTTTGTCCTCCCATCTCCGAAAATTTCCATTCCACATCCCTGGCTCAAATCTATGGTTCCCCCAAATCGGCATTTCTCTTGACCCTGCCCCCAACCCGAAGTGCTGTCGAAACTGCCTCCAAATTCTCAACCAAGCTATTACTACCGGACTCCCTGAGTATCTCCCCGGGGCCTTCTGGAGCGGCGCTATCGGTAGCGCCTTCAATCCGGACCCCCTACCTAAACTCTACTCCATTCTGACCCATTGGGAGTCAACTCCTCTGACCCAGCTCCGTACCTTCTCCACATTCGCCGCCCAGTAATAATACATCAGGTTCGGAAGACCCAAACCCCCTGCCTGCCTTCTTCTCTGTAGACTTCATTGCAATGTTAGTGTAAGCCTACTTGTGACAATAAAGATTATTATTATTAGAAAATAACCAAGGATCAGTGAGCAGTATACGGAGCTGTTCTGGCCTGCTGAAGTACCTGACCACCATTCATATGACTTTGTCAAGTAAATCCTCCTTCTACTATCTCTTTTCTTTTGCAGTATCCAAGGTCGCAAAGCTCGAGCCTTATATGCATGTAAAGCAGAGCATGACTCAGAATTATCCTTCAGCGCTGGAGACATTTTTGAGAATGGTAAGTGTGAAGGAAATCCTGTTAAATTGGAGGTTGAGGTTGTTTAAACAAGCTTCTAAATGAAATCTCGATTTGTTTAACAGCAATTATAGTTTAGCTTTATAATACATATGTGTACTTTAGCAGAATAATACATTGGGTTTTAAATCCGCATTAACCAGGCATAATTGGTCGAAATTGCACAAATGATTGTGAACTTTTACTAAATTATACTCAAAACCACTTTGGTTTCTGTTTTGTATAAACTTTTATACTGGTGCAAAAATCAGTTCGCTGGATCAGTACCTGTCCCTCCCACACTACCCATTCACAATTGTTAGATGCCACTGAATGACTAAAAGTTTAATCAGGAAAAATAAATTGGAGTATGAGAGGATGCTAGTAGAAATGTAAAAATGAATAGTAAGAGTTTCTTTGGAAATTTAAAAAGAGTAAGTAACATGAATGTCAGTCATCTACTGAGTGACAATAGGGAGTTAAAAGTAGATAATAAGGATGTGGCAAGTGAAATGAACAAGTATTTTGCATCTGTCTTCACTATAGAAGATACAGAAACATTCCAGTTATGGCTGTAAATCAGGAGGTGGAAGGAAGAGAGGAATTTAGTGAAATTACAATCACTAGGAAAGAACTACTGAACAAATCAATGGAGCTGCTGCCTGACAAGTCTCCAGCTCTTGGTGGAGTTCATCCTAGAGTCTTAAAAGACGTGGTGAATGAGGTAGTAGAGGTGTTGGTGTTCATTTTCCAAAATTCGCTAGTTTCTGGAATCTGGTTCCATCAGACTGGAAAGTAGCAAATATAACTCCTCTATTCGAGAAAGGAGAGAGGCAGAAATCTATAGGCAAGTTAGCTTGACGTCAGTCTTGGGAAAGGTGCAGCAATCGACCATTCAGGAGGTTATCACTGGCACTTGGAAAAGCTCACGGTAATCAGGAAGAGTCAGCATGGTTTTGTGAAAGGGAAATCATGTTTAACCAATTTCTTAGAATCCTTTGACGGAGCAACATGTGCTTTAGATAAAGGGGAACCTGTAACTGTTCCTGTACTTGGATTTTGAGAAGGCATTTGAAAAGATGCCACGTCAAAGATCATTGTGGAAAATTAAAAGTGTAGGGGTAACATATTAGCATGGCTAGGAGATTGACTGGCTGGCAGAAAATAGACAGAATGCATAAATGGATCTTTTTCTGATAGGTAGCATGTGACGATTTGAAGTCCGCAGGAGCCTGTGCTGGGGCTTCAACTTTTCTTTATGATTTATATAAATTATTTAGATGAGGGGAGTGAAGGCATGGTAGACATTTGCAGATGACACCAAGTTGGGAAGGAAAGTATGTTGTGAAGAGGACATGAGGTTGCAGATGGATGTGGATAGGTTGAGTGAGTGGGCAAAAATCTGGCAGATGGAGTATAATGTGGGAGAATGTGAAGTTGTTAACCTTTGGCAAAAAGAATAAAAAGGCAATTATATTTCTTAAATGGAGAACGGCTGCAGAATTCCAAGGTGCAAAGGGATCTAGGTGTTCTAGTGCATGTGTCACAGAAAGTTGGCATGCAGGTAAAGCAAACAATTAAGAATGCTAATGGAATGCTTTCCTTTATTACAAGAGGAATTGAACATAAAAGTAAGGATGTTATGCTTCAGTTATACAGAGCTTTGGTGAGACAGAACTTGAATGCAGTGTGCAGTTTTGGTCTCCTTATTTAAGGAAGGATGTAAATGCATTGGAGGTAGTTCAGAGTAGCTTTACTACTTTTATACCTGGACTGAACAGGCTGCCATATGAGGATAGGCTTGACACACTCTGCTTGTTTCCACTGGAGGTTAGAAGAGAGAAGGGTGACTTGATTGAAGTATATAAGATCCTGAATGGTATTGACAAGCTAGTCATGGAAAAGATGTTTCCTCTTGTGGTGACTCCAGAACTAGGGGCACAGTTTTAAAATTAGGGATCGCCTGTTTAGGACTGAGATGAGGAGAAATGTTTTCTCTCAGCACATTATACGACTTTGGAACTCTCCGCCTCAGAAGGCGGTGGAGGTGGGCTCATTGAATATTTTTAAGGCGGAGGTAGATGGATTCTTGTTAGGCAAGGAAACTAAATCACAAACAGATTAGCTATGACCTTATTGAATGGCAGAGCAGACTCAGGGGCCGATGGCCTTCTCCTGCTCTTATTTTGTATGTTCATATGTTGTTTGTATGATTGCACTTGTTTGGAAAAGCTCTTCAAATTGCACTTATTTGTCTGAAAAAATATTTAATTTATTAAGAAACTGACTAGTGTACACAATGAAACTGTTAAATGGTTCAGTGTAATTTCTTTAAAGCCCCATTTTCAGTGGATTTTAAGTTGTTATTCACAAGTAGAATTGGGTTAAATAAAACACCAGGTTACCACTTTTAAACACCAACATACACGGTTTAATAAAAAAAAAGAGAGATTACAATCTGTCGCATCATCCAGTGCGCTGGTACATGGAAGATTTTGGGCATGATTCAGTGACCTGTGGCAGACACAACGGGTGAATCGCACGAGAGCCCCGAATCAGGCTCCACACTGGGCACCAGGCCATTCACGAGTCACTTAGTTCACTCCACCCCGCACGATCTGGATATTTAACTGAGCCAAATGGCTGATTTAAATACTTGGAGGCTGGATTCACCCGTCGCTCGGGACACAACACTGGGCCTAAGAGACCTGTTCAGGATGCCATTTAGTACTGGTCCACACAAACATGGACCAGGCATAGCGGCACTTTGGAGCCAGTGGGTGGTGAGGGACAAGGCAGGGTGGTATCCTGGCACACCCTAGAACTTGGGCACCTTGGCACTGCCACCCAGATACCCTGGCAGTGCCACCCTCACCAGGAGCACTGCCAGGCTGGCAGTGCCAGGGGTCAGGCCCAGAGGGGGGGGGGGGTCTGGCAATAATACTAATTTATAACAAAGTGTGATAGAAATGAGATGATACATGAAGTAAGAAATTTACATATAAACGTATTACATATATATATATATATAAACCTCTCTATAATCCAAGTTCCCTTATTAAATGGTGTTTTTTCAAAGTGTAAATTTCCTCCTCATTTTGGCTAAGCAGGTTTGACTGAGTCCATTTTTTTTTTCTTTACTCGTTCTTGTGATGTGGGCGTCGCTGGCAAGGCCGGCATTTGTTCCCCATCCCTAATTGCCATTGAACTGACTGCCACTCTCGACCATTTCAGAGGGCTGATAAGAGTCAGCCGCATTTCTGTCTGCCTGGAGTTGCATGCACGCTAGACCCTGGATAAGGATGGAAGATCCCTGAAGAGCAGCAGTGAAACCGATGAGTTTGTACAGTAATCAATGATATTTGCGTGGTTACCATCACTGAGACCAACTTTAAATTCCAGACTTTATCAATTGAATTAAAATTCCACCAGCTGCAGGGGTGGGATTTGAAACCATGTCCCCAGAGCATTAGATTCCAGAGAACCAACTCTTTTTTTTGTTCCAGATATTCCAATTACAGGTCTCTTGTTATGCACTTTCTCATGAGAGGATCCATAACAGTCATCTAGCTTTAATGATATCTCCAGATTTTCCCCTCTCATTCGGATAAATACCGATCTCTGTTTGACAACAACCCAGGGATGAAATTTATTTTTGGTAGAGTACTAGAGGGAATAGTAAAGATTATTTAATATAGATAAATGAGCAAATTATTCTCGTTAGATCCTGAATATAATGAAAGATGCTGTCTAAAGGTTGTTAATGAATCTTGTTTGGGTTCAAGAGGGGAGACTTGACACTCTGCAATGCTAATGTGAAACCATTGACTATTCTTGATATGCTTCCCTTTGGTGAAGATATTTAGTTGTGGATCTGACCTAAAAGAGTACTTGCACTCTCATGATTAACTGTTGTGTATTTTTCAGTTCATTCATCCAGGGAACCTGGTTGGCTCGAAGGAACACTGAAAGGGAAAACTGGACTAATTCCAGAAAATTATTTAGAGTTTCTATAGCCAAAGGTGCATGGCATTATTACAGAGCACTACATGGTATCCATGGCAATTTACAAAGACTTAAACAAGGTTTTAGTTTTTGATTTTTATTGCAGAGGTGCAATGAGGAGAGATCTGTGAACTGGAGATAGATGATTAATTTCAACCCTACCTTTTACTGTCCTGTAATGTTGATTGACTCACTGTTAATTTATCGAACCAGAGCCTGTAATTATTTCTTTAAAATGTTTTTAATTCAGACACTCCTTGGTTTCCCACATGAGGGTTTATTTTATCTGTACTATATCTTGGCATGTACATAATGTAGATATTAATTCTACAAAGCTGTTGTGAATGTAATCCATTGATGCAGGCAGTGTGCTGATACAAAGCTTTTCCATTGCAAAGTGTATCATCCTTCAGTTTGCCATTTTTCAAGGTGTTTCCAGCATTGACGAGAAATTAAACTCTTCATACAGCTGGACTCTTAAAAAGCATTTCTCACAGCTGAAGTCTTGCAATCACATACTTAGATTATAGAATTCTGATAATGCATAGCAGAGATTCAAGGAGTTTAACAATGGTGACATCGTATGGCCAAATTTTATAGTGGGATAAAGCTCACAGCTGTCCATATAATTATTTTTAAATCTTAATTACTGATATGGGAAACATGACTTTTTATTTTTTCAAAATATATATTACTTTGTGATATTGGCATGAGATATTTGTTTACATAAAAGTGAATGCCCTCTATAATGGAAAAGAAGAATAAGTTACTAGTTGAAATAGAAATGTTTTTCCAACATTTTTAAATGACAATCAGCCAGAAAGTGTAACATGTTTTTAACCATCCTCACACCAGCTTTTTTACCATGCTAAACAAAATGCAGTGACAGCAGCAAAGTTTGATTTCAGTAATCTGACGTCATTTTCTGTTGCAGCTGATTGGAATTGTTACTGGTTGCTAAAAATAAACACACAACTTATCCAGTACAACAGAAATGTAACTATTTCAAAATTTCAAACCAACGTTTGAAGCCTGGAATTTCAAAAATAACATTAACATAACTTGGATTTATACAGTATCTTTAATGTCCCAAGACATGATAAAAACTTTGCACCAAAGGTTGCCTATGAACAGAATAAAAAGGCTGAGCTTGTACTGGTTTGACAGTTGAGCAAAGAGCTATCTATCTGTTTGGGATAAGCCTTTTGCTAATTTATTCATTTTACATACTTAACTTTTTAAGCGGACAATGAGCTATGGGCTGCTAGTAAGAATCAGGATAAAAATAATGAGGAAAATAAAAATCTGGGAGAACAAAAGGAAGTTTTCACGGTCTATATCATTCTGCCTGTCACTTTGAACCAAACAAAAGACGTGTGTCCAATCTAGGGTGAGGTTTGGCGTTTTAAAAATGTATGTTCAGAATAAATATTATTTTTGGGAGGATAACTATGCTTTTCAAAATCTCTCTAGCTCTTACTACTAACATAAAATTCATGGTAAGCCTAATGAGACCAGTAGTTTGTGATATCCAGAGTTATTTTGTGTGATTTTGCCGCAGTGGTTGATGTGCCTTCCGGTGTAGTTCACTGTAACAAAATTGCAGCTTAATCGCTCGTCTCTTAGAAAATGTTTTGTTTTAGAAGCTGAATCGCTTTGCATTCACTGTACTTATCTTCATGTGGCAATAAAATTATTTGGTATATGAAAGATCAGTGTATGATTTCAGAATTACAGAATAATGCAGCGCAGAAGAGGTTCTACTGCCCATCGAATCTGCACCAATGCATGAAAAACCTACCTATCTACCGAATCCCATTTGCCAGAACTCAGCCTTGAATCTTATGACGTGCCAAATGTTCATCCAGGATGTGAGGCAACCAAACCTGCCTCTACCACCCTCCCAGGCAGTGCCTTCCAGACCATCACCACCCTCTGGGTAAAAAGGTTTTTCCTTAAATCCTCCTGCCCCTCACCTTGAACCTGTGACCCCTCGTAACTGAACCTTCAACGAAGAGGAACAGCTGCGCCCTTTCCACCCTGTCCATACCCCTCAGTCTTCTCTGCTCCAGCGAAAAAACACAAGCCTATCCAACCTATCTTCATAATTTAAATGTTCCATCACAGGCAACATTCTGGTGAATCGCCTCACCACCCCCTCCAGTGAAATCACATCATTCCTATAATGTGGCAACCAGAATTTCACACAGTACACCAGCTGTAGCCTCACCAAAGTTCTATACAACTCCAATGTGACCTCCCTGCTTTTGTAATCTATGCCTCGATTGATAAAGGCAAGTGTCCCCATATACCTTTTTCACTACCCTATTAACCTGCCCTTCTGCCATCAGAGATCTATGGACATACGCCAAGGTCCCTTTGTTCCTCGGAACTTCCCAGTGTGAGGCCATTCATTGAATACATCCTTGTCACATTACTCCTTCCAAAGAGTATCACCTCACACTTTTCATCTGCCACTTCTCTGCCCATTTGACCATACCATCTGTATCTTCCTGTAACCAAAGTCCTCAACCACCCTACCTCCACATAGAATTAAAAAACTTTGAATTGAGACTAATTGCTAATTATCTTTTAATGCCAAATTTCCACTTTGTGTTTATATTGCTTGATTCAAATTATTAATAATTAAATTTTTGGTGCAAAGTAAGACTGGGTTAGCAAGAGAGAACTACTTTATGTGCAGTGTACATTTAGATGTGCAGTTATGGAATGGAAGTGTTGTGGCACAAAGTAATACAGTGGTTAGCACGGTTGCTTCACAGCTCCAGGGTCCCAGGTTCGATTCCTGGCTTGGGTCACTGTCTGTGCGGAGTCTGCACGTTCTCCCCATGTCTGCGTGGGTTTCCTCCGGGTGCTCCAGTTTCCTCCCACAGTCCAAAGATGTGCAGGTTAGGTGGATTGGCTGTGCTAAATTGCCCTTCGTGTCCAAAAAGGTTAGATGGGGTTACGGGGATAGGGTGGAGGTTGTGGGCTTAGGTAGGGTGCTCTTTCTAAGGGCCAGTGCAGACTCGATGGGCCGAATGGCCTTCTGCACTGTAAAATCTATGATTCTATTCTATGATAAGAGTTGTAGACAGCTGGTCCAATACAGTCTATAATAAATATTCCTACCTGCAACCGTGGAGCAGAACCACAAGTTTCCTTGAAATTGAGTACGGTGTGATGCTAACTTCAACTGTTTTCTCTAATCATTCTCAGGCATATTTATATGGGAAAAGTTGATATAAATATTAGATTTGGACCATTGTACAAACTAATCTTTGAACATTGACCATTACATTTTTTCAACGAAACAGTAACACAAAACATAATGACTAGCATCTATGTGTCCTTTTAATTTTGAAAAATGTGTTGGGGCATTTCATGAAGACATGGGGCGTCATTCTCTCCGACCATCTCCCATTGGCCGCCGTGAATCCCGCCCCCGCCGGTTGCCGAAGTCTCCGTAGGGAGAAAAGTCGGCGGGGCGTTAATGGCACCGCTGACGTCGGAGAATGGGCACGGGTGTGCGCAAGGCAGCCGATTTTTCGGCCTGCCGATATTCTCCCTTCCGGATGGGCCGAAGGTCCCGTCGACGTGATGACCGTTCACGTCGACGTAAATCAAACCTCCTTTTCATCGGCGTGAACCTGTGCTCAAGATTCACGCCGACCAGCGTGGTTAGAGTGGGCTGGGCTCCGGGGGAGTGCCGGGAGGGGGGTCCGTGCCGGGGAGGAGGATGGGGGGTCCGTGCCGGGGAGGGGATCCGTGCCGGGGAGGAGGATGGGGGGGACCCGTGCCGGGGAGGGGGATGGGGGGGTCCGTGCCGGGGAGGGGGAGGGGGATGGGGGGGTCCGTGCCGGGGAGGAGGTTGGTGGGTCCGTGCCGGGGAGGAGGTTGGGGGGGGTCCGTGCCGGGGAGGGGGATGGGGGGTCCGTGCGGGTGGAGGTTGGGGGGGGGTCCGTGCCGGGAGGAGGTTGGGGGGGGGGGGTCCGTGCCGGGGAGGAGGTTGGGGGGGTCCGTGCCGGGGAGGAGGTTGGGGGGGGGTCCGTGCCGGGGAGGAGGTTGGGGGGGGGTCCGTGCCGGGGAGGGGGATGGGGGGGGTTCCGTGCCGGGGAGGGGGATGGGGGGGGGGGGACCGAGCCAGGGAGGGGGATGGGGGGGGTCCGTGCCGGGGAGGGGGATGGGGGGGGGTCCGTGCCGGGGAGGGGGATGGGGTGGGGACCGTGCCAGGGAGGGGGATGGGGGGGGACCGTTGCCAGGGAGGGGGAATGGGGGGTGGTCCGTGCCGGGGAGGGGGATGGGGGGTCCGTGCCGGGGAGGGGGGATGGGGGGGTCCGTGCCGGGGTGGAGGTTGGGGGGGGTCCGTGCCGGGGAGGAGGTTGGGGGGGGGGTCCCGTGCCGGGGAGGAGGTTGGGGGGTGTTCGTGCCGGGGAGGGGGGGGGGGGGGGTCCGTGCCGGGGAGGGGGCGGGATGGGGGCGGGGTCCGTGCCGGGGAGGGGGATGGGGGGTCCGTTGCCGGGGGGAGGGGGAATGGGGGGGCAAGTGAGTTGGTCCGTGCCGGGGAGTGGGGATGGGGGGGCAAGTGAGTTGGTCCACCTGGCCAGGTGCCAGCCTCGAACAGTTGGACCCATGCGGTCCATGCCACCCTGGCTGGGGGGGAAGGAGGGGATAATGGGCAATGATGACATGTCTTGTCCCCCCCCCCCCCCCCCCCCCCCCACCAGGGCCGTCACGTTTTCCCGATCAGCCCAGCGATGTTGGCCGCCGTGGCGGCAGCCCGCTAATGTCCTTGTTGCCCTGGAGGGAGGGAGGAACGTGCCAGAGAAGCGGCGCAGGCTGCCGCAGAGGGGCAGGCGGCAGCCGCCCAGGCTGGAGGGACACACCTGACCGACAGGTCGAGGAGGGGGAGGAGGACTGTCGCGGCCCCACGGGCAACGGAGGCACCCGAGGGCGCCCGTGTGTACCGGCCCCGGGCAGTCATACCAGGACCTCACGGACCGGGAATGCAGGAGGAGACTCCGTATGAGGCAGGAAACCGTGGCACACATCTGCCACCTGCTGGCACACCTGTCACCCCCGCGTGGCACTGGTGGGGGACACCCTCTTCCCCGTGTCCGTCAAGGTTACGGTTACCCTGAACTTTTATGCAACGGGGTCATTCCAGGCACCGAGTGGGGACCTGTCCGGCAGACATCGGTGCATCCGGGCAGTGACAGATGCCCTATATGCCATGGCGCACCGCTACATCCGCTTCCCTGTGGGGACCCCGGGGGCCAGCCAAGATGCCCGGGCCGTGGGCTTCTCTGCCGTGGCCGGGTTCCCCATGGTCCAGGGCGCGATCGATGGGATGCACGTCGCCGTGCGGCCACCTGCAGATAACAGGCCGTGTTCACCAATAGGAAGGGGGACCTATTCGATGAACATACAGGTGGTCTGCGACCACCGCATGATGATCCTGCAAGTCTGCGCCCGTTACCCAGGCAGTGTACACGACTCATACGTCTTGTCGCGGTCAAACATCCCCGGCATGTACGAGGGACGCCATCCCCGGCTGAGGGGCTGGTTGCTGGGCGACAGGGGCTACCCATTGCGATCCGTGGCTGATGACGCCTGTACGGAGGCCACGCCAATGAGGCGGATAACCGCTACAATGATGCCCATGTAGCGACAAGGGGAGTGATAGAGAGGTGCTTTGGCGTGCTGAAGATGCGTTTCAGGTGCCTGGGCCTCTCTGGGGGCGCCCCTCCAGTATCGGTCAGATAGGGTCGGCGCCGCATCATTGTCTGGTGTGCTGCGTCCTGCACAACATAGCCCAACAGAAGGGCGATGTGCCGCAGGCAGAGGAGGGCGGAGTGGAGGAGCAGCAGGAAGAGGCGCAGTCCTTCCCAGAGGAGGGGGATGGGGGCAATGGTCAGGGGCAGACGGGCTAGACACAGGCGGGTGGCTGTCCACCGTTACCGGCTGGCCCAGCGGGCACGGGACAGACTGATAGCCGCCCGCTTCAACTGACTAGATGGGCGTGGGCATCGGGTAGTATGGCCACAGAACCGCCACACCATGGCAACAGCCGACCACCCACCCCCCCACCCATCCAACCACCCCCTCACCCCCCTCCCCAACCCCACCCACCCCACCCGCATGCACCCCCCCCCCCCCCCCCCCCCCCCCCATTGCCGATCCACCTGCGGCACAACGGCCGGGCTCACACAGTTGTGGGTGGACGCGTGTCTATTGCAGGCCTTGGAGGATGATGACAACCCGCCCTGCGGTGAGCTCCTGGCTCCACATCGTTGGACTATGTCTGACCCTTGGCCACAGTACCACCATCCACCCGGACCATCCCTGCATGCGGCTGTGACACTGCAGCGCACGGTCCCATCCTCTGCCCGGGGGGATGTTGAGTGGCGGCCCAGGAGGAAGGGGGCAGACTCACCTGGGGCTGAGGTAAGACCACCCCCTCACACACACACTTGCGCTCAACGTACATGACA